>NC_081534.1:19321765-19621765 GCF_030273125.1 Centropristis striata | reverse complement strand
TCAGAAACTACTTTGACCACCTTGTTTTTAAAGTTAAATGAGATCAGTGATCTTTCTTAGCTCAAAGAACAGCAAACAATCCCTTATCAGAAAATGAAAATTAAGCACCTGTGAAATACTATGTAGGTAGTTGTTTAGGGAAGTGCTGTGTGATTGTCAGTATGGGGAGTCATCCGTCCAGTCATTTGATGTTTGATTTATGTGTCTGCAGAATAGAAAATGTGGAAATTGAATTGTGTTTTCACTACAATAGAGCCAGAAATGTGCAATGTTATCAATGACATTCCAAAGACAGTCTGTTTGAACAGGAACAACAACAATTTGACTGGCACAAACGACTGCTAGGATAAGGCGCCCTCTTGTGGCAGAATAAATAGCAAAACATTTTGATGCAGCATAATCACTTTTAACTATGAAGCACAATCAGGGATGACACATACATTATGCCATGATTTTCTTTATGTAAATAGCACTATATTCACTTTCCATCACTCCAATATGCTGGGCAAGGCAATTGAGAGGTAAGAAGCAGGTAATCCACGGTCAGATAGCTGATGGATGACAGAGGCAGATTTCCATTTCGCCAGGAACATGACCATCTATTCACATTAATTTAAATTAAATTAATTTAAATTCTATTTATTCATATAGCCCGGAATCACAAGTCACAGAGTTGCGTCAAAGGGCTTTACAGACAGTACAGGGTACGACCCCTTCTGACCTTTGACCCACACAGCAGCCAGGGAAAAACTCCTCAAAAAACCCATTTAACAGGTGGAAAAAAGGAGAGCCCTCAGAGAGAGCAACAGAGGAGGGATTCCCTTCCCAGGACAGACAGACATGCAATAGATGTGGTTGTACAGAACATATCACATAGAATAGAGTAGATAGAGTGTGAGAGGGGAGAGGGAGGGAGGATAGAGGGAGGGTTGAGAGGTGGAGAGAGAGACAGAAGAACAAGATGAACAATAACAACAGTAATGGCACTAACCCTACAGTCAGTCTGTGACTAATGATGGTAGATGTGGTGCTGGTAGATAAAGTAGTAGTAATTGTATTTAAAGCTGCAAGCAGTGATGAACAGGCCCAAGCAGAGTGGAGCCGTCGGGGAAGCCAGCCACGCTGGGTCCAGTGATCGTCGGCCGCCTCCCGATAGAACTTACGACAAATGGTTAATTAGTCATGAAAAGTGGGTGTGGCTAATCAAAAGGGACACTCAACCATTAAGCAGGGACTCTCTGCTGAGTACACTGACACCTCCTACAAGTCTCTACTATAAAGAGTTCATTAGTTATGAAAAAGGGGCGTGGTTAAATCATAAGGTATGGGACTTTGTGAAATATTGTTATGTAGAACTGTTCAGTGATGGACTCTCATCATGCATGACAGATTTGAGGCAGATAGGACACTCTTGTGTTTTATGTAAAAACGCCAAATTTTGACGCCACACCACACCCACATAGTGTGGCAGTCAGTAAAGCTTTTAATAACTTTTGATTCCAAAGGCCTTTTGATGGTACTGACCAAGTTTGAAGTTAATTGCAATAAATTTGTAGGAGGAGTCTGTTAAAGTATGCAACGTGGAAATGGCAAAAAACAGCAGAAAACGCCATATTTGATTAAAAATGGCCAAACGGCTGAGGCAGGTCATATGTATCAGGAGAGGTGGTGATCCCTCCAGGCCAATAGAACAAAAACAATAACCAAAATTTTAAAGCCTCTGTGCGAAGAATTTGAAAATCAAAACAAAAAATGTATGTCATCAGAATGATTTAAAAGATGCTGTTATCACATATTAGCTTGATGGTTTGAAGGAGTTATGCAGCAACAAGACCTAATTAGTCGGTCTCCATGGCAGCTTTAAGGTTCATGCATGAGTATAATCTTTAGCAGGCTTGAATTCAACTAATGATCAGATAAAATGAGGTTTTTTATTTTTTATTTCAGTCGAAGGCTTAGACAATCAAAGAAATAAGAATATAATTGTATCCTTTATTTAAAAAAACAATTTCTACCTAGAAGGGGTGCAGTGATTTAACTAACTTACTCAAGTACTGTACTTGTGTACAATTTTTAGTTACTTGAGTTAGCTAGTTACCTAAAAACTACTTTATTTGGGTATTTGCTATGATATACTTCAGCTGCACTACTTCAGAGAGAAATGATGTTCTTTTTACTGTACTACAGTTTAAATTAGATTTAGAGATTAAGATGTCATATACAATTCATATCAATAATTTATCAAATTTCTGCTCTTTTAAAAAAGAGCCGAACAGTGTGTTGACATCCACCTCAACCAGCCATGAATATATTTACAGGTAAATACCCTACAATTAATTTCAATGCATTATATACACAAATTAAAAAATAGTATACCTCATACAATCATGCAGACATCAATAGTAGTATATTCACATGTACATGATCCCTACTGTACACATCTATAGATTTTCAAAAAGTGATTCATTGTTAACAGTCATTTTAAAAAATGAACAATAGTAATAATAATATAGAAATACTCATAATTATTGATAACAAAATTCCAAATCCACAAGCAAGCACATTTGAACACCTGACTATTTAAGATAGTATATATCCCTTAAAAGATGAGGATGACAACATTATCTTATCACAGTTACAGTATTGCCTTATTTGTAAATAATTAACTGTGTAAGAACATAAAAAAGTGTACTTGAAGCCGTAGTAGTAGTAATCATCTTTGATCACACTGTGGCAGTAGTGATCTGTTGGATGTGTGCTTACACCATATGGTAGATATTAGTCTATATATCCTCTAAATATGTGGAAGCACAATGACAGATTAAAGAGTTGAACAGAATCTAACAATATAATAAATTTATCAGACAGCCGCACAACATGTCTGCATGTTTTCAGGGTTTCTTGGGACACAGGATGGTCGCAGACTATGTTAAGTGTAACAAAGATTAAAAACTATGCCATAAATGGCCTTCTGGCCTGGTGTACAGCTTTCCAGGCTCTCTTCACAGCTCTGGAAAACTCAGACCTCAGCATAAATTCATTCTACAATAAAACCAGGACAATTTGTATAACTAACTTTCATATTCAATTTCTCAATCGGCCTTATTGTCCAATAACGAAAACGGCCAAGGTTCAACTCCTGTAACGTCTTAAGAAAACTTGAAGTAGCAATTCAGACAACCGGGAAAATAATACAGATTCATATGTGGCTTGCTTGGACTGTGATCAGGTCTCGGCCAGGTGTAAATTACATCTGCCAACAAAGGCAATGAGATATGGTTGAAAGCATTAGGAAATGTTTTTTGGTCAAAGTTACTATCAAAGACAACCCATTCCACTGTGAGAGATAAATCTTAAATTAACGTCCACTTGCTAATTATTTCAAGAACTTACAAGCATGTTTCTCATGCAGATGGAATTAACTCAGTTGTCTCGCTCAACACAGAGTAGATAGTGAAGGGACAACGACCCCACTAGATGGCAATCTTGGCTTTAAAAAAATACTTTAGCAATGGTAATTGAGGGTGTTTTCAGCCCTTTGTTGAACAAAGAGCGCCACCTAGTGGGCTAAGTGAATAAAGCAAATGGTTCACAAAGCTTCGTTGTCTTTTCACTGAGAGTAGATAAAGTGAAAAAAAAAAAACTCTGAGAAAAAAATATGAAATTCTCTGGGGGCAGTGTACAAAATCGCTTGGGTGTGTTAGATCACTGCATTTAGAAAAAATAATAGGGAGAAGATGGTATCAAATGCTCTTATCATTTTTCTGTCATATGTAAAGCTCTAGGGAACCCAGCACCTTGATGCCTGCAAAACTAGTTTTGAGATAAGTCTTAATTAATTTCTATAATGGAAATTTCAATTTAAAGTCTGAATTACTAGTAATTACACAGTAGGCTATGGGTACAAAATAATTGTGTATTATGACTCTTGTGCTTCTTTCACGATTTCTGTCTTATTGCAGCACTAGTTGCATGATTTATATGTTCCCCCCCTGGATCTCACAATAAAGGAGAACATCACTGTGAATATTTCACATTTCAGTGTGACTGATCAAATTGCCACGGTTAATAGTTAGCTCTAATCTAAGATTCCTTTGATTAGAGCTGCAGACTCTAATCACCTCTGGCTAAGCCTTTGATTTAATTTGAATTTGGTGGGTGGTCAGCAATGCGTTTGAGCTGTGACCATGTCCCTTTTATCCCCAGTAATTACACTCTTCTATTCCTACCAATTGAATTAAATGTCAGAATGAGCTGGATCAACAAGCACTATTGCACACTTTGAAATATAATCTGAACTCTGCAGATTGCAGACTGATTTCAATGCAAACCTTTTATTTTTTCAATTTAGTGGGGTCATCACTATGTTCCCTCAGCCCAACAAGATCTCCAACCCAAATAACAGAGTAGGTCCTTTGTCAATTCCACCCATAAAGACCCATATGAGCACTTGCCAAAATTACTCATATGTAGGCCTGTCCCAATAGTCAATATATTGACTTATCGTTCGATATATAAAAATGGACGTGATAGTTTTTGTGGACTCGATAATTGTTGTTTACATAAACCATCAACATTTTCGCCTGTTGCGCTACTTCAACCTGCCCTCTGTGGGAGGCGTGGCTCAAACACACACACACACACACACACACACACAGTGTGGACGCTAGCCAGCTGAAGCATAGTGAGTGTGTTACTCAAAGTCAAGTTTCCATAAAGTTTGGTGGGATAAATGGATTTGGTGTGACTGCCGTCGCTAACTCCACAGCGGCCACCATTTATTGTAAACAACCAGCATGCTGACTGCTGCTGGTCCGCTGCTGATCATAAATTAAACGGCGTCGCTAACTGTGCACAGAGTGTCTGGTGCTTGTTGTAAACAAACGGAGGTCGCTAAGTGAACACTTGTTGCTGCAGCACATACACACTGTACTGCTACAGAGCTAACAGTAATCAGTAATACTGCAAATGTTTGACAGGCAGTAGGAATTGCCAAAAAAAATCTCAGAAACAGCTGTTTATATATTATTTATAAAATATAATAATATATTTATCTCATTGCAATTTCTGTTGACAGAGCCCAAGAGTCTATTCTATTTGTTTTGATTGTAGTTTATTTGTATGTTTTATTTATCTAGGATGTTTTGATATTTATTTTCCAAATTTCAATTCCAATGTTTAATATTCTTGAGATTTAAAAATTCATTGTTGTGGAAAAGGATGTACTCCACAAAACTATCGTTTATTGTGATAGTTTCTGGGAAAATATATCGTCCAAAAAAATTGTTATCGTGACAGGCCTACCCATATGAGCGTTTTGCATTTTGCAGGGCGAAGCTGAGCGTTGTAAAAATAGCACATCATATACATACATGTGCGGATGCCTGTTCTGTTCCTGGCAAACGTTTTTCAATAAACTAAACACTCTAAAAGTATGAACTGTTACAGGTCTTTACAAGGAGAAAGTAACCAGGGATATTTACTGACAAAGTCTATTTTTACTGCAGTTGATTTTCCAGGCAGGGAAAGTCAACAGTGGAGATATTTCTGTTCTTAGTTTCTTCAAAGTGTATGAATGAAGAAACTTAATTTAGAGAAAATGGATTTAGAAAAAACTGAAGCTGCTGGGAACAAACTATCTATTATTTTAAGGGGAATACTAATGGACTGTTTGGTTTTGGTTTCAAAAGAGGATAGGAGGTGGGTATTATTCAGTTCTGTTTATACATTTACCACACTTATATACCGGAGTATGATATTGTAATAACTACTCACGAGATTGCTATTAAATTTGGAGGTTTGTGCTCTGGAGTCGATGATTCCACATGATTTTGGTGACTGAGTTTTTGTTTGCCTCAGCTGCAGGGTCAATGTTTTCACTTAACAAACATAAGGACAATGGCAAGTCGTCCTATAACCAACACATTTCTATTACATTTATGAAACATTTATATCATAGAGAGAGTCAATTTATTTTGAGTGATAATTACAGTGACCTCATTACCATAACTCTAGGGCCACCATCATTCCAAAACAACCACTTATAGCATACTTCACTATTTATGGGCAAATTCCTCTCAAGTTTGAAATGACCATTCTGGTGTTTTTTTCTCTACCATCCAAGGGCCCATTGTTTTATTTTTATTTTTGTGTGCTATCACTGTTTTGTTTTTAATTATACCGCTTTAATAGTGTCAAGACTGTGGAGTGATTTGTAAATGATTCCTGGTGCTGCATCCACATGCTGAAATGAAGGTCAGATAATTGATGCTGTTTGATACAATTAAACTGGGAATACAAATGATTATCAGAAATAATTTACTGACACTAACTAATTATCAGTTAGTTCTGCAGATCCGATGACAGCACGTTGTCAGTTCCTCTACGTGGAACTCAGCTCTAGTGAGCAAAGAAGTAACTCTGCCTTTTAACAAGATGATACATGTTACACTTCTTACTGAATGACTGTTAATAGTCATCAGTTTGAACCAGGCTATACTGAGGAGGCGATCAGACTGCGATGAGCACAGTGAAACAGAGAAAGAGCAAGAAGGACTGTTAAAGGAGTCAGAGCAAGGCAGTAATTCAGTGGATAGACGTACTGTTCTTGTGTGACAGGACATCCTGATTACTGGGCTCTCTTGTATGTACAACAGAGTCAAGAGAGCTGCTGGTCTGCTGGATTAGCATGAATCCCTGCTTAACTGCTGTGTTAATGTGCCATATCTTCTGGCATCACCTCATTCAGATGGCAGCAGCAGGTGGTCCCGTGGTTACAGGCTCTGGTCCTTGTAGCAGGCTAATGCTCAGCTTTTCCGTGATAGTGGCTTCGAGGTTGAGGGGAAGCTGGTTTCCAAATTTTGTAGCTGTAGAAGTATCAAAATTAAAATGAACACGTACTACATCATCGAAATTGTAGTTCATGTAAACTCCAAGGGCCTCACCTTGGCCTTCTATGAGGATGAGGCAGTGTGAGAAGACACATAAATGCAGCTAACAAAGTTGGTATTCATGCTGGGTTAAAGGCCAACCCAGCAAAAGGTGGTAACTTCATTTTGGTCAAAAATGAGTTCAAATAATTGTTGTTACATTTAAGACATTCTTTATCATGTGGATAAATATAATTTCTCTACTGTGTCATACTATTGAGAAAATAAGAGTCGTTTTTACAGTTACTGCAAAAAAGCCCAGAAAAACCAAGGCAAACCACAGTAACTTCAGTTGTGGTATTCTTTCTGTTTCACTGCGCTGAGCTCGAGTTACTGTAGAGTACTGTAAAGTTATTGTACTCTGACTTTGTTTTGAAGCACATTAAAGTGACGGAGTGGGTATGCGGGCTTGGTCGTGCTTGGTCGAGTTTGTTGAAGGTTCTGGCCTCTGCTACCTGCTGGGCCGTCTGTTGTTCAGCCCCGATCACAGAGTCAGCCTTCCTGAGCAGTTTGTCCATGCTGTTTTTGTCTGCTGTGCGGATGCCTTCACCCCAGCAGGCCACAGCAAAAAACAGCACTGGCCACCATTGCTTGGTAGAGAGTACACAGCAAGGGTTGGCAGATGTTGAAAGACCTTAGCTTCTTAAGAAATACAGTCGGCTTTGTCCCTTTTTGTACACTGCCTCCATATGGCTCCTCCAGTTCAGCCAGCTATCAAGCTGCACACTAAGGTACCTGTGGTTATCCACCACCTCCACCTCAGTGCCCCTGATGGTGATTGGAGTTGGTTGGCTCCTCCTCAACCTCCTGGAGTCCACAACTATTTCCTTGGTTTTTGTTGTGTTGAATTGAAGGTGGTTGTGTGCACTCCATTCCACAAAGCTGTCCCTCTGTTCTCCACCTCTCGTCCCCTTTGATGAGGCCGACAACAGCGGTGTCGTCAGAGAACTTCTGCAGAAAGCAGCTGTCGGTGTTGTATTGGAAATCCGCTGTGTAAAGGTGAACAGAAAAGGAGCCAGCCCTGTTCCTTATGGAGCCCCTGTGCTGCTTAGTGTGGTGTTTGAGGCACTGCTCTGTAGGCGCACATACTGAGGTCTGGGGAAAAGGTAATCCAAGCACCACAGGAACAGTGATGGGTCCAACTTCATCATCTCCATCTAACAGTTGAGGCTGAATGGTATTGAAGGTGCTTAAGAAGTCAAAGAATGTAAACCTTATAGATGCACCAGGGGAGTCCAGATGCAGCATGTAAATGAGGGCATCATCAACAATAATGTTGTTAATGTTGGGCTGATGTGCAAAGTGTAGAGGATACATTTGGGTTGACACATTAGTCCTGATGTAAAAGGACTAATGTGTCAACCCTTCTGTCTCACAAGGATGAGGTGGAGCTGATCATCGCCTAGCAGGGGGATGCCTGCTCAGTCTATGGCCACCAAATAAAATAAAAGAACCGGTTGCTGCTGCCAGAGCTGCCACTTCCTGGCAAAGCAGGCCATGATCGAGGCTCTGATTCAAGAAGAGGTCAAATGTAGAATTTAACAAGTGAGTTAAACACTAACTCTTCATCTAGAGATGATACACTCCAGATCGATGTTATATTTTAGAAGTTCAGCTATAAAGGATATTTTAAATGGATAAGAGCTGACTCAAACTGACAACCACTGTTGTCTCATTTAGCCACTTGTTAGCAATCGTCTTTTTAAGGACACATAAAACTTACCAACATATTTTATGTTGTAAAACAAAACGCAAACATTTCTGAAATTAAAAATCCTCATAGAGTGTGAGAGGTTGGACCTCATGACGCTAAATGCTAACTTCCTTCCGGGATAAAGAACTCATTCCTGTTGCGCCATATTGCAGAAGCCCGTTTAAGCAAAATAGACAGTGTGCAAAACGCTGCCTTTTCACCCTTCTTGTAATACTTTCCGGTAAAGAGTGGGATTTGTGGCAGATTTCGTCCAAAATGCGGGCCTGAAACTTCAGATTCATATTTGCATCTCCAGGATTCTGAGAAGTCAACATGGACGATTGTTGTACTTTCATCACAGAACTCAATTGTGTTGGTGTATGCTTTTGACTGGTTTTGCACCGAACAAACTTCTTTTTGCTCATAGAGTTGTATGAGCTCTGGCCATCACTGTGTTGGACAAGCTTGATGTTAATGTGGATTCCATTGCCTGTGTCTTCTTGAACTCTCTCCCACAACCTCCACTGAACATGGATTTGGTCTTGCTCTTGGGTTGTCACTGTCCCTTTGTTTAGACATCTTGAGCAGGTGCGAAGAAAGCAGGCCTCACTTGCTGTAGAGCAACAAACTAATTGACTGTCATCTTGTTTGTTTGACTTTACAACACCAGACATTCTAAGGACCTCAAGCATTAAGCATGCATTCTCATGTATTTTACACAGACAGGTTTTCCGATCAGATGCTTTTGGTGCTGTGACATAAAAGGGCTTCTGAGTACAGAATGAAGAATAGCTCAGCTTTACAGTGGGGTTCCTGATAAGAAAATCAGTATGGAGGTTGATCGTGGAGTCTGTCAGGATGATTCTCTGCTGCTTGATCTTGTTCCTGGTGATTGTGTCAGTCTTATCAGTTGTCACACGTGCAGCGTTCAGAAAGAAATCCCGAACATTCTATGTGATACCCTGTAGGAATGTTTTTTGGGATCTTGCCTGATGACACACTTAGGCCCCGTTTACACGAGGACGCTTGCAGGTGTCGCCGTTTAGACGGTGACAGCGTTTTTGGGGCTTAAAAACGCAAAAAATCTGAAACCACCCTACAGAGTGGAAAACTTGAATCCGCTCCGCCGTAGCGTGTTCGTCTACACCAAGGCGCAAAACTCTGCTCAGGTCTGCTCACATCGCGTACGCGTTCCAGTGGTGTTTTATTTGTAGCCTTTTATTTTTTTTTCTCAGTTCTCAGTTTGTTCCATTGCTTTGTTACATTCTTAAGCTTTTGTGCCTCAAATACTTTCTCCTATTCCTCTGTGCCCTGTATCCCATCTTGTCTATCTGTATTACTTTTTTTTTCTTGAACTCTCCTCTTCCACCTCTGTCTTTCCTCCGCTTGCATGACATATTTTTTTCTCTGGGTCACTGTTTAATTGTTCTCTTCTCTTTCGTTCGTACTCTATTTCTTCTCCTTTGCTCCTCAACTGACAATTTATTTTTTTCAAAGTCATGAAAAATGTATTCAAATATTACTATGGAATCAGATGTCCATTTACTTTACATGATTTGTTGATTGGAAATCTTAAAGGTGCAGTGTGTGTTCCTACAACCAGATGTTGAAAACAATACACACTAGCTTGTGCAAAATCAATGTCCAGTGGAAGTAGTGGGAGATAATACACAGCCATTACATTAATGTGCAGATAAAACACTAAAATAACATTCTATTAATTTACCAGGTTCTAAAAGAGTATAATATTAGCACAATAAGCCGTCATTGGTGGATTTGTCAACTGCGTCAGTTTACATGACTCTGACGGATTAAAACACTACAGCTTGCTAGCTAGTTTTTTGGCTATTGCTAGCTCTCCATAATCTCAATAAAACACTTAGTAACACTAAGTTTTCTGAAAAAATCTGACAGAGTTGACAGAAACAGAGGACACAACTTTGATAGGAAAAGTTCTATGGAAAATATCTTTAGATGTTCATGGCATGCATTGTTTTATACATTTATAACCCTTATCTTTGATTTGAGATAAATGTTGCTGAGGACAAGAGAAATAACATGGCCCGTCTAACCACTGGTTATACATTTAAACAAATATCCCCCAAAAAGTAAATAATGTATTATAAAACATAACATCAGTATTCACAATTCATTTAGATTCAACTTTGTAAGTATGTAAATCATTATTGTTTTATTTATTTAAGACTTGTCTATGTGGGACATGTTTTGTCCCGACTCTCAAATATCAGTGATATAAAGATTTTTTATCATCTTTGTCATTATACTGCTTTTATCATGATTAAAAAATTAAGTGACAAGATAAAATGGAAGTTACTGTCTTTTGCTTTGATACGACACTACAAGTAGCAACTGCAGTAACTGCCAAATAAGGATCAAAATTTTAGGAAGTCAAGGTAAGGATTAATATGTACAATGAAAAATCTAATAATCTATCTAATATTGAATGTATCCAATGATCTGCCTGGAACTATTTTGGCTGGACAACAGGAAATCTTTAGTCATTTTTCTCAACTCTGCGCTCTGGGAAGTTACTGTGTTCTGGCATTGTAAGGCAAAGCAGCAACAAACAAAAAAGTATTTTTAATACTAACATTAACACACTACAAAAATAATCATCAAGGGAACCAAAACATGCTTACATTAAAATAAAACACTCAATATGATTTCATATTTTAAAGTGCCCTTATTGACCAAACACTGCACGGTCCATCATCTGGATGATTGAGAATCTCCATACACTCCATTCAGGTTTCCACTCTTTTCTATATATTTTGAAAATCAAAATGCAAATCTTTCTTTCGGTAAAACTTCCAATATGCTAGTGCAGTGCAGACTTCTATGTAATAATGAAATAATGGAAATTAGCAAGTCTGCATGACCAGGCAATGATGATATAACATCAATGCATATCTTTTTAAACAAACAGGCACACTTGTGACAAAGTCATTTCAATTAAATATTCAAGTTTTTTTAAACACCTCTAACCACACATCATGACCTTCATCAGTGAATGGGGCTGGCTCAGATGTCATCCTGTACTGAGGCTGACAATTATTAAATTACAAAAAAATGACATCTGACTTTTTTTTATGTGTGGTCTGGCGAAGATAATTGTTGTGTGCACAAATTATTACAACTGGACAACTTTTTATCAAAGGTCATTCAAGCAGGAGCAAATAGTGCTTTGAAATAGTACCTTTGTTGGGGACTACTTTCAGCTGCAAATTAATAACACTGTGTCTCATTGATGTGTTTTTAATTGTTTTTGGACAACAAAAGAACTCTGAGGCACAGACAAATGAGATATATCAGCTTTGATAGACCCATGATACTTGTTACCAAGATTTGTTGGCAATAAGACAATACTGACATACGTATCCAATAATGGCCCATTTAAAAACTGGAACATGCAGTGACAAAATCGGGGGGTCACAAACTTAGAAAGCCCTTTGACCTTTGCCTAACACTAACAAAACTAAGAAAAGCAGCTTAAGTATTCGCTCATTTTACTGGTACAGCTGCTCATCTCGTTATATCATTCCACAGAGCCACTATCATGGTGACGTGCAGTTCCTCGAAAACAAAAGCTAGATCCTGCAATGGCCTGCTCTGAACCTCTGAGCCCAGTATCACTTTTGGGATTAAATTGGGTGACATGGTCAAGCCCTATGATGACCTCTAATCCAGGTTTTTGTTGCACATGCAGCATGTGAGAATGAGCAGTTTGAAGATCATCTATCTATCTATCTATCTATCTATCTATCTATCTATCTATCTATCTATCTATCTATCTATCTATCTATCTATCTATCTATCTATCTATCTATCTATCCATCCATCCATCCATCCATCCATCCATCCATCCATCCATCCATCCATCCATCCATCCATCCATCCATCCATCCATCCATCCATCCATATTTTGCAAATTGAACATCATGGTGTATTAAAATAGACCTAAAACTAACTTAAGACCATGAACTTATGAAAATGTTTATTAGGTAATAAAACAAGGGGGAGTACGATCTTTTTTTCTTTTTGACTTTCAAACAATCGGACCTCTTTATATAACCTGTGGAATTCCCCACCTGCTGGCCATTGGATAGAATGCAGGTTTAAGGCACTGCTGCATTGTCGAAACTTTTCAGTCTTGGAGGTGCCGCTTAGCCTAGCTAAGCATATTGACTTGGAGCAGTGTAAAAACAGTCTAAAGTTCAAAGACACACCTACCCACACCTCTAAAGGTCAATGACTATTGTGTTGTATCTTTTTTTGTTAATCCAGTCAAAACTGAAAATGTAAAAGTGTCTTGTTGTTATAGAGGCACTTGCATTCTGAAACATAATAAAGTAGTTTCTATATTCTGGATAAAGTGTTGGTTTATTTATTGGTTGGTTGCCTGACAACTCACACTTCTTATCTCACAAATATCACTGTAGCAATGTCACTGTGTGTTGTTATGATGATAAGATATGATAATTGACAGAAAAAATGGACAAAACTACACACATAGTTATTCAGAATTAGAACTTTTTACAGTGGAGGTCGATACACCTTCATGACAAATAAGAAAATGGAGCTCCTTGTATTAAATATGGGGGTTTTAGCTCATATTATAACACAGAAAAATGAAATCAAATGAGAACAAGTGAGTGATGAATACATTTCCGTCTAAATCCTGCATATTATTTTCCCTCTGTGCCACTGGTGGCTTTACAGATGCTGAGTACCTCAGAGCCTCAGGCAAGGTCACAGCTCATCTAGATGACTGACGGGCGGCATGGCAGAAACTTGACCAACGGAGTGGAAGAAAGGCAGAATGAACAATAGATTAATAGCCTCCGGGCCAAAACTGCAGTTTTTAGTTTTAACACCATTTGTTTTAGTGGTAACAACACATACTGTAGCTCTGGTGGAGCTGAGCAGCTCTGAGGTGTGGAGGATTCTAAAGATTTCATTTAATCAAGTAATTTGAAGATTTGATTTAAGCAGTGTGGTGATCAAAATAAAACCATAAAATAAAGTTTTGCAAGGCATTTTGTCGGTATCGGTATCATTATAACAACCAAGTCCGACTTATCATTTCCAGTAAGCTCTGCCAAAATGAAATGTAAAATAAACTGACAAAAGCTGAGGTAACAATACTCATTTGAATGATAAAACTGCATAAATCATACATCTTAAATAAAATGTGAAATTGAAAGATGATGAAGGTAGACTGACAAATATTTGAAGCCTGGCCTTTTAAAGCTAGGTTGATACTTGCAGCAAAGGGTTAACAACATGTTTATGTATACATCCAAGTATACCATAGCAGGTATCTATGGCAGACACTTGGATGTATATTTCAGAGTCAGATTTCACTTGCTTATGGCACCACACCATCAGATCAATACTGTTGTACCCAATCAGACTGTATCAAGCTCATCCTTTGATTCATTGATATGAGGGATGGGAGAGTGTGGTTTGTGGTGAGTGTCAAGATGTCTTCATGCTCAACAATGTCCCTCAGCATCAGAAACAAATCCTGACATACAATACCAGTCTTTCCTCAGTTTAGTACTGTTGTATTGTGCTGGGTGATAGACACTTCAGCCTCTAAGGGGCACTTACAAGACATGACTTGGTTCCTTCATGTTTCTTGCTTCGGTCTTTATACACGAGATAGTAAGTCAACAATAGATGCCACAGAAGTGTTATACATCACCTGAAAGCTGGTAACCTGACGATTAATGTGAGATGCTCAGCTCAGCACTGTGTGTCAAGTTAGTTGTTGTAGTTATAAATCTGTAATAAAAATGACCAATTAATTAATAATTTATTATCCTTGACTGCTAACTTAGGTTGCGGGGTGTTAGAGCCAGGCGGCAACCTCCGAATCTGAGCAGGGAGGAAAACCAGGAAGTGCCTAAAGCTGCATTCTACCAAAAATTCCAGCAGGGGGTGCTAAATTTGGCTGCAGAAACATTTATGTCCATTAATTTCAATGCAAAATGAGAAAACTTCTCACTTGATTTATTACCTCAGAATTTTTTTTAGGACAACACTAGGGTCTCAATTGCTAGTAAAAAATCTTCTTCAAGACAATTTGATGTTAATAATTCAAATAATGGCCCCATTTAGAAGAAAATAGAAGATAAAGAATCGTTGATTTGGGGCGTGGCTACCTTTGATTGACAGGTCACTAACAAGGCCAGCCGTCATCAGGAGAGAAGCAGAATGGTGCGTATCCATGGCAACGTGTCAATAAAGTTATTTAAAACGTTATATAGATATAAAAAAGGACATTTACCGGTTTGGTCTCATAGCTTTGACCCTTTCACATTGTATTTTCACTTAATTTAAATGTTAGGTTAATTATAAATGTTTGGTTGGACTACCAGACACTCCAAGGAGCCGCTGTTGAGGTTGAGGTGTAGAGAGGTGTGCAGTCAGTGTTGTCAGATCCCTCTCGCTCCTCCACAGTCCAAATATGGTCTGCTCCCCAAATGGGGAACAAGATGGCGACAAGTGTAACGCTGAACTCGATGCTTCCAACTGGCAGTCCACAAACCAATGGGTGACGTCACAGTCACTACGTCCATTATTTATATACAGTCTATGGTTAGAGACCATCCCAGCTGACATTGTCTAGACAGGTTGATAGGTCACCAGACACATAGAGGCAGACAGACAATCCTCTTTGCATGTCTTTGGACTATGGGAGGAAAAGATCTGGAGAGAACCCACACTGAACATGCAGCCTCCACACTGAAGGGCCCCAGGCCGGAGTCTAACCACTACACAGCCGTGTTGACATGATGAATCATTTAAAGTGTATGAATATTTAAAACATTATGATATGAATATATGCAGTCCATTTATATGCTCAATTGTGTGTCATAAGTTAATAATAATAATTTGAGTTTATATAATTTGTTAAAAGATAATTGGTGCTAAATTTTGCCATTTTTTCTATGTCGAGGATTTATTTTTTTAAAATGGTTGAAAATCCCCCAAGAATATCGCATCAAGACACCAAGACCTTTTAGAAACACCATAGAATAATTCATGCTGTGATTTGGTTTCATAAACATTAGACATTTGAAAAATGTCTGTATTTTTGACAATTGGATGAAGAGCACTACTGTTCTGTTAACTGCTGAGTAACCCCTTTATTGTTAATATTCCTAGTAAAGCCGTACATCCTCTCAATGCACTAGGTCTCTTGTTTGTAGTCGTAATGTTTCATGAGGCTGTGATTATCTAAGAGGCCACAGCAGCTTATTTTATACAGTGAGGTCAATAGCTGAAATGCCTACTACAGGGATAATTAAAACTAGAAAATTTCCTCTGGGGAAATTTTGAAAGGGCCACGGGGGCTACTGCCGGTGTGTGTACACTATGATGAGATTCTTCAGAGATTTCAAACTATGCCCTTTAACCCCAAAATGTGTGTGTGTGTGTAATTAAAATCACATAAAGTTACTGTGTGTGTGTGTGTGTGTGTGTGTGTGTGTGTGTGTGTGTGTGTGCGTGCGCGTGCGTGCGTGCGTTTGAAGCATGTGTATGCATGTGTGAGGAGTGTGCGTGCTTACACGCATGTGTGTGTGTGTGTGTATCTGTTACTGTAATCACATCAAAGATCAAAGGCAATCAGATCAAAGCAATCAACAGAATTAACTGACACCTGCTAATGTCCCGGAACATTGACAGGTGGAATTTCTGCCCTGAACAGAAAGCATTTTTGGCAAAACCATAATACCTATCATTGATCCGACTTCACTTTGAGTGTCCCGAGTTCTTCCTGAACGTCTACATATGATTTTTTTTAAGAATCTAAAAAAACTGTTCCATCTTGCTTTTTTCCGAAATCTTCCTGCGTTTTTAATATGGGAGCCAATGAGGCTGTTGATGCATGTTGGTGGCGCATCTGTGCGTCGTGTGCCCAAACTATAACTCTGACAGCTTTACCAGAGGATTGTGAGTGAGAAGACAAATTTTCCTACATTTCTATGCATAAATTATTTCTGTAGAGTGGAATTTGCGGCCTGGAAAGCAGTTTTCAAATGTATTTTCTACCATTTTTTCTCTCCCTCTACACTCTGGCGATGATGTCACACACTACCAGTGTGAGCCACCGGGACGCCCCCAGATTTAGATTTTTTAACCTTCGTTTTTATTGTACAGCTTGTAGGAATTTCACACCACATATAAGCCAATGCTGCAGCCACAGAGGAAATACTCTGACATCACATGGTTGTCGATTTTTAGTTTTATCTTTGTAGCAAAAACAACAAATTTGACCACACAAACATCTTTTACAGCTCCAGGTAAGAAATGTGTACAGTTGCACTGTAACAATATAGTGGAGCTGCTGCTCCTCCTCTTTCTCCTACTGTAAAGTTCAACTGCCACACATATTCCAACTGGAGAATAGTACAAAAACAAACAAACAGAAAAAAAACAATATATATAGAGACACTGTACACACGCAGTCATATCAGAAATATCTCAAAAAAGTCATTCGGACAACAGGTGAGAAATGACAGCAGGGTGTATACACTGGACTGAACTGTCTCATGGGTCAGTTCAGCAGAAACATGCAACACCAGACAATAAAAGCAAACAACTTCATGTTGTTTTATAAAAACTTTCTGGACAATGAACTTTCATTATATAGATTCATTATTACGTATTTAACCCGTACCTTCTCCAGATGTGGAGGAATTATATGAACATTGACCAGTGTCAGAGAATATTGATGAATTTAATTTCCAACATGTGATGCCAACTATTTGAAGTGTATGTGTACAAAATGGCTTAAGGAACAATCTCAAGACAAACTTTAGACTTTCTGAAAGATGTAAATAACTTACAACCATAGGAGACAAAATAAGACAAACCAATATGCTGTGTAAAGGGAAATTCTGGTTCTGTAGAACATTGGTCTGAAAGAAACATGACAAGTGAGAGTGGTGTGTCATGCTAATTAATACTGTGGTTCTAATAATTTACAGAGATGCCCCAATACTGTCTGTTTTGTTGTTTTAATAAATCAAAACAATACCACTTCTCAGCAACATTTAGGTGACTTATTTTGCTGGTGGCATGACAGTGACTGGTGATAAAGACTGCAGGAAGGACTGACCCAAACTCAAGGAAAAAGCCCTTGATAGTTATATAATAATATTTATATAAATATTACCTTTTTTTTGTTTAATCATATTGTTTTCTTGCTGCCTCATAGCATAACACAACTACAGTACAGATAGCATATAAACTATTGGTCTAATGGTACTCATGTATCTTGCCTTGTTGAGCTTCAATATAATTATGAGGCCTTGTTTCCAATTCTCAACAATGACTTTGGTGAGTACAGTATTATAACTGCTGATGGAATTGTTGTGTTAAACTACAAAAAATAAGACTCAAGTTGTCATAAACCAGAATTAGCCTTAAGAGAAATAGTTCTTAATTTTGTCACCCAACAATACTCTGAATGCATATAATTTCAGTGAACTAGGATAAATGTGTGGTTTGGTGGTGTTATTGTGTCATGTAAGAAAACAGGGTGGGCATCTTTTAAAAAATAACTTTTAAATTAATAACAATGAAACCCATAAAAAAACATTTATTTGCTATTGGACCTAACAAATGTACACAAACTAAACAAGCCTAATTGTCTTGGAACATCCAACCCATTGCACAACCTTCCCCTTCAATAATTTGGCATTTTTTAAAGAATTAACTGAGTCTTCACATACAGTACAGCCATAGTTTAAGAGATGATGGGTTTATAATCTATGCAGTCACATTTATTATGTGACCCCTCAAACATATACTCTGTATAGAAAGTAAATATATATTCACAAACAGATTTGTCAATAAATCTTGTTAAATCTTCATGAATCAAAGCATCACATCTACGTATATATACTTCACCATTCCGTCAGAAGGTTAAACTGCATCAGTAGGTAACTGAGGAAATGAGGATAAATTTACAGTAGAAGATTTTATAGAATAACCACTGGTCACGGCTTGTTCTTGTGTCAAGGCGGAGACCAGTAATGAATCATTTGTGTTTGACCAGCAAAATAAAAAATATAAAACTTTAATTTCATTAATATTTTAAATGTATACAGTGTTATAGCAGTCCACGGGCATGATCACATATTTCTTTAACAGACAGCACTGCTCTGTCATTTCCTTTCAGCTATCAGTGGTCAACCAGAAATTGTAATCCATCTCTGTACAAAGTGTGAGGCAAAACAATCCAGTGGTCTTATTCCTGAAGTTTTTATTTGGCTATGACTGTGAAAACCCCTCATCCTGTCCCACTTGAGTCTGAGCAGTGTGGTGGAAGGGATAAATATGAGTGTGCTTCATGCAGGACAAAGGCTCTTAGACCAGCAGGTCTGTCTTGGCTGTTGGCCATCCTTTTGGGCAGTGTTTGACAGTGTGATGGTCCTCCATCTGTCCTAGACAGTACTCTCCATCACCCAGTCAGCGCTGTCTATTGTCCCCTTGCTCCCTCCCGTGTCCCCCTCCTCCTCACACTGCAGCAGCATGCCATTTACAGACAGGCTCCTCTTAGTCCATATACTGCTAATCCTGCGTGGTTTGTTGCACAGCTGAGAGGCCCCGGCGCCCGTAACGTCTCCCATGTCGAAGGACTGGCTCCTTTTTGGCCTGGAGTCCAGAGGCATCATGAGGAGCCGGCTGAGGCTGGAGTCCAGCGTCCGGCCCAGCAGCGGCTCCCTGTCTGTGTGGGGTTTCCCCGCTGACATTGCAGGGCTACTGGAGGCTCCCAGGTCGTGGCCCTGTACCCCCCGCAGCTCAAGCGAAGTGAAGGCCCCGAGCAGGTGGTCCAGGTTGGTCCGGGGCTTAGATTGAGCCGACCTCCAAATGTTGGCAAGTGTGCTATTGGGGCTGTACGACCCCCCTGCCATGGAGCCTGAGGATGAGGAAGAAGAGGTGAGGCTGCTTTGGAGGGAGCCGCACTTGAACTCCACCACCTCGTCCTGCAGAGTCACTTTGGCCTTGACCTTCGGCTCGGGCTGAGGCTGAGACTGGGGTATGAGAAGTCCATTTTGCCCGAGTCGACCTCCATTGGTCTGAGAGTGTGTGTCACTGACACTGGTCATTTTGCCCACTGGGGGTTCAGTATCTGCAGCTTTGTAGCGTACCATGAGGATGACGATGAACACGAGCAGGGTGGCTACGATGATGCCCCCCACCACCAGGATCATGGTGCCTCCCAGCAGCTGACTGGGCAGAGATTGGCACTGTGGATAGTCGTCCTGGGTGAAGAAATGGGTGCAGCCGACGACATTAGTGGCCGTGAGTGTGGTGGCAGTGTCATCCCATGCAGCCAGCACACACAGGTCATAGCGAGCCCCCGATACCAGATTTGTCACCAAGAAAGCTTTGCTGGAGGCCGGGATCATCCTTAACAAAGACAGAAAAGACAATTAAGACCTGCAGGTTAATTACTCTATTAAGATACCACTCTATCTTCCTCTTCTAATAAGCTGGGCTGATATGTCTCTTAAAGACACAAAAACCGAGAAGGCTCATACAGTAAATGATTGAGCCCCTGGCATCTACACAGGATACACGTGTAATTTCAGCACATGGACACTTAACTAACTGCTGCAGGAGGTAATGCAAGCTCTATTCACAGTGCAATTTTTCATTAAAGGAGAGCCAGGATTTCCATTTGCATTCCCTGGAGTGTCTCTCAACTGCTAAGTCTCTGCCGTTGCTGCTTTAAAAGACAGCCAACAGTAATTGGCTTTATCTCTCAGAGCCATCTGTCTTGCTGTAGTGAACAGAGGGTCCATTTGATATTGGAGCTCTGGAGCAGTGATAAATAAATAAATAGAAAACCCAGGAAAGTCAGGAAAGACGGGAGAGTGAAGCACATTTTGTGTGTGCCAATCTAAGATAGATTTGGACCCGTGGGAACTGTCCTTGTGGTAGAAACATGAACACAAGGGAGTATGTCGGGAGTTGGGATATTTAGCTCTGGTGAGCTGTAATGGTGTATGCACATCTGTGTTTGTGTGTGTGTGTGTGTGTGTGTGTGTGAGCGTGTCCTTCCTGCTTCAACAACTACCATCAAGATGCTAAGGTGCCCCAGAGAAAGACAGCGAACCTTGAACTGCCTGAGGCGATCTGCTCAGCGGCCAGCAGCAGAGGACTGGAGGTTGTACTGCTGCAGTTACACTTACACCTGCTGGTTAAAAAATATTACTTATTTATTTCCTCACCCAGTTTCCCCTGCAGGGATTCACATGAGTCATGAACCTGATCGCCGAACCCTTAAACCGACTCTGAGTAAAACCATACGTAAGATATTATATCAAAGTAATGTGCCACAAAACAAGGAAACATGTATGTTATATGAGAGTATTATGATGATAGGAATGATTGACTGATAGGGACGATGATTAGGCTGTGAACATCATGCCAGATTTTCTCTCTAAAAAAAAAAATATATTTTGACTACAAATTGGTCAAACATTGGAAACTTTATGTTGTGTCTCTTTCATATTTAATATAAGAGGTGATGATGCGTTTTTGATGTGGATTGATGAAGGAGGAGAAAAAGCGGAGAAGTGGTGTCTTTTAATGCACAACGTCGGATTCAGTTCTCGCATGCAGCAGAATGAATGAATGAATGAATAGAGGACAGAAGGCTCAGTGCCAGCTATTCTTGTACATTGAAGGTTCCTATAGCATAACAAGAATGTGTCCTTACATGTGCAGCCTGTCAACACAGAAGAGACATCTTGCTCAAGTTCTGACAGTGCAGGTGTTAAGTCTGTTCCTGAAATACACGCATACCTAAGTATAAAGTTTGTGCTGAGTCTACGGTTTCACACTGTGCAGGATCATGAAAAAAACATTCTAACAATAGGGCTCAGTATTTCTGTGTTAATTCCTATTTACTATTTATTACTATTACTATTTTTACTGAATATATTTATTATACGCTAAGCCTGGGGACAAAAAAAAGGCCACAGACTCTCAAATGTCCGCTCGCTCAGCGTGTCTCCATTACAAAAAAGGCCCCAGAAGGATTTACGAGACTCCGGAGGTGACGTATGGTTTTCGATTGTAGCGTAGTCGATTCGCAACAGTTTCGACGGATTAAACATGGGAGACACAACTGTGGCCGCTTTCGCTAACTGTGCACAATGTCTGCCGCTGATCACAAACAAACCAGCATGGCTAATTATGCACAGCGTCTCAGCTGATCATAAACATCGTGATTGTGAATTAACCGGCATCACTAACTGTGCACAGAGTGTCCAGTGCTTGTTGTAAACAAACAGAGATCACTAAGAACACCTCCTGCAGCAGCAGCACATACACACTGTACTGCTACAGAGCTAACTGTTAGCCTATTAGCAAATTGCAGACTGGACGCTAAGGGGTTAACATCCCCTCCGGCTCTGTGACTGCAGCTTGGACAGACTGCTGCAGGAGGACTATGCCGCTTGGACTCGTTCTTACTCTTCTTAACAAGCCGTGGAGGCCGGCGGCTCGTTAAGAAGAGTATGAACAAGTCTCCAAAAGTCTCCAATAATACCAAAAAAAGTCGCTAGATTTGTCGCTAGTCACTTTTTTGAAAAATAGTCGCTATCAGGGATCTGAAAAGTCGCTAAATATAGCAACAAAGTCCCTAAGTTGGCAACACTGCTTTGCCATCTTTTACAAATGGCTTGTGTTGTCGTGGCGTTGAGTACTACATCACATCCTGCTTAGCTTTCTATCCAATCAGCAACCAGGCTTTTTTCAGGGGAGAAAAACAGCCCTGCTCTTTGACAGGGCCAAAAAAAGTCCCGTCAAAAGACCGCTCAGGACGGCTCATATTCAAATTAGTAGCGTTTCAGCTAGCGAGACCTGCCTCATTCCGGGTATTGGACTGTAATGGAAACCCCCCTATTTTGTCATTTACTTCAGATGACTTTTTGAATTAGTGTAGCATGCAGAAATTTGTCTCATAACAAGTATGTGCTCCAGTTTTGGGCTCTACATTTGTTTGGTCATTGTGACTGGACAATTTATCTCACATTCTTCACCAAAGGGACATTTATCTGACATGCAACAAGGATCATAGATGAGTCCAATCGCAGTGTTCGCCTTATCCCAATTAGTCACCACAGCTCAAACAAAAAAAGCTGTTTTTCAATAAAAGAAGTTCCACTTTTCCAACAACTTCTGCTACAGTTCATTACACTATTATAATTGGCTGCCTGGTATTGAGAACAAATTTCTTTAGCCTGGTGATGCTCTCACTGTGCGCTGCTCGCTCCTGTGTCTGCGTCTAATTGATTTCAGGTTGTCTGCATAGACTGGCTAATTCTTTTTAATTCATAGAAATACAGCCCGAGTCCAGAGAAACCTATGCCCGCGCTTATCACAGTGAGATAAAAGTTTTTTCTCACCCCTTCAGGCTGCAAAAGGCAATTTGTCGAGTGGCCTGCTTAGCTCCTGATGATGGCGTGGGGCCATAGCATTAATCAGAGTGAAGGCAGGAGAGAGGGAGGAAAGAGTAGGAGAGGAGACATAGGAGGAGATGGGCTCTTGGCTGAGACTTTAAGCTTTGCAAGAGATTTGTCAGTTACAGTTTTAATGCTCCACATATTTTCTCAGTTCAGAGAAAAAAGCTGAGCAAACAAACACGTCATTATTGGAGCCTGCATCTTTCCTGCCCACAACCATTAAACTATTTTATTTTCTGGATTCTTGCTTCACAGAATCGCTGAATCATTATTCATTATCTTTAGTGATTTCTTAAGACCTTTTTTGTCTGGACAGATACAGACAAGGTCATGCCAAATGGTCTCCTGCCCCATTGATTCAGCCTAAACATTGGGGTGCTGCTGGGAAATTTGATTATGCTTATATAAGCAAAATCCCTAATGGCCTCTTACTGGCTACTCCTCACTCTGCAGCTGTATTGTAGAGGATTAAATGGGCCATGACATTTTTGAATATATCCTGGTTGGAATAAAACATTCCCTCCATCTACTGTAATGGATGAATGCATTTGGAAGAGGAAGTTGTGCTGAACATGGTGCAACCTTAGGCCTGTGCTTTGTGGGACAGTCTCCACTTGATATAACTCTGATTACAGCATTCATGAGCTTTCATGTTTTGACAATAAGTTCTTATTAAAGAGAATGATGGCATAGATATGAGTAAACAGAGAACATAAAGAGAAATGTTCACTGGCTGTCTAATAACTTCAAAAGTTGAGTAGCTTGAAATTTAGAACGTCACAATGAATTGAATGGCCAAAGCTGCATTAATTGATTTTTTTTTTTATCCAACTGAGGACATCAGGCCGAGCTAAAAGCACAAAGCATGACCTATTTACAGATCAAATGAGTTATAAGATATCACTACTACACTGTAAAAAATCTGTTTAATTTACGGTAAAATACCGGCAGCTGTGCTATTACTGCTGAAACTATTTGTGACATATGAGATCAGCATTGTAGGCAACACAACAGAAATCTCATCATCAACATAATAATAATAATAATAATAATAAAAACATATTGATTAGTGCAACTTTAATATAACAATTTTTCAATTACTAACTTTGAATAGTTAAATCCAGTAAAGTGTCCAGATCTTTTACACAAGGAAAAATATCACATTACAGATTATAGATAATTACAGGTACACTGTAAAACCCAACTTGTTGTTTCAACTTAAATATTTGAGTGTCCATGCTGTGAAAGAATTTAATGTCAAGACAACAAAGACAACAATAGAGTTAACTCAAATTAATCTTGTTATTTGACTCAATATTTTAAGTTAAAATGACTTTTTGCAAAAATCTTTGTTGTATTGAAAAGGAAGAATTAGTTATAATAACAAACAAGCAACATTGGGTTTTACAGTGTATGTCCCGAATTCCATATTTTAATTAGGAAATAACTGAAATAACAACAGCATGAGTTGTATGGAAATACTTCATCAACTAAAGCTTGTAACTTTAAACTAAACCTGTCAGTTAAATGCAGTGCACTAAAACGTACAACATGTACGTCCTAAATGTACTGGAATAGAGGTTGCATCAATAGACTTTCTCAGATGAATCACAGATCCTCTTTGTAAAGGCTCCATTTAAAATAAACAGAAAGTCCTTTTTTTACTGCACAGCCAAGCCATCTTAAGATGTTGATGTAAATGGCTGATATAAGAGTTCATTATTGATCCTCTTGTGCTACTCTGACCTGACGCGGACAAAACAAAATTCCAAAATTTCACTTGCAGCCAAAGGTCATGACCTGTTTTGCTTTGTAAAACACAAATACACTTGCTTGAAATCCATCACATTTCTAGTTTCTAAATTAAACCCTATCATAGAATATGTGGTTAATAAAAGCTTTAGATATTGCACCTTAACAATTTTGGACAGGCGGTTGAATACGAGCACAAGTCAACTGCTGGAATCCTTCACTAAATAAATGGGGTGACTCCAAGCCTTTGTTTCCAACCCCATCTCCTACACTCACATATGCACTGAAGCCCTAATCACACATGAAATAATATATCTGACTTTTTTGTGTAAAACGTGGTGGCTTTTTGTCTCAATATACAACACCATGGCTGTGTCACAGTGTTTTGAGGTTTACTGTGTGCATTTTCTTTGTGCATAAAATGATGATTTTACTATAGTGATCTCAGAATACTGGAAATGTTACTAGGTCTGGTCTATCAAGACACTGCCATCCTGACTTTAACAAAAACTGACTCGGGTTCTTAAAATTAATTATAAAAAATGCTACCAGGTGCATGAGGTGCATGTTATTCATAATAATTCTATCTCTGTTTTTGTACCCTTGAATTGCTGGTGTTAAATGATTGGGAGAACTTTCAAACCCATTACATTATCTTTATCACCTTCTTACTTTCAGTGTACATGGACAGTACATATAGCCAGTTTGTCCAGAAGTAATGGAAAGTTTGAATATTTCCATCAAAAGCAAATAAGGAGACATTGAGTTGAGCTTAGAGTCGGGTTGATTTGTGTATTTGTCTGTGTACAAGCTTAAACCTGATTGATTTCATGCGAACCGGCTGAACCTTCATTTACCATTATGGCTTATTCTGGCAAATAAAAAGCAGCCTACAACACAATACAATGTTTCCCATACTTTACTCAGACAGGCCATCCATATATATTGCTGGCTGCCAAATATATTTGGTGACCCATTTAAGCTCTTAGCAAGAGAATGATGCCATCCACGATCAAGCTGTGTGTACCCATTGATTCGATCAGGCCCCTCCTCTACAGTCCTGCTGCTGTCTGAGCTGTGATGCATACACAACAGCTTTTCAACTCAGCTAATAGCTAGTAATGGTGGCCTCACAGGCTTTTTCAGCCCTGACATACATCTCTGTAAAAGAGGAGCACAGTGCATTAAATCCCATGATGTGACCGTGTAGCCATTATGTGCTTAAGTATTGCTCAGCACATTGCAATTTTACTGAAATATCACTGACAGTCTGCAGCTGACCTGTATAGCTTCCATTACACCAGTCACATGAAGAACCATCACCCTGTTCAAGGCCTCCGAGCCAAGCATGATGGGCTATGAGAAACAGCGAATCATGGAAATACTGTATGTGGTGCATGTTTACATCAGATGTGGACAGTAATGATATTCTTTGGAAGTAACTGCGCTGAGTACATTCTACTTCTAGGAGTAATTTGAGACGATTACTGAAGTGCATTTTGGGAGAAAAATCAATACTTCTACTTGAATGCTTGTTATTATAAAGTAACAGCACTGTTGCTTGAGTACATTGAGTAAACCTCTTATTATACCTCAGTCACAAACTTTGGAATATCTCAGAATAGAAAACTTTTCAGGAATTTAATAAAGAGTTATTTTCAGCATGTCAATGGCACATTTTTTGAAAGTTGTCTTTTTAATGAGTTCTTTGGGCCCTCAGGCCTTCACATTCACCCATCCTACATAAAAGATCACGTAAAACCTTTAGTTCAAGTAACAATGTGCCAATCACGGAAACTGGAGCAGTGTTAACATTGTCCTCCAGCTCCAGCTGAAGACTCTTACCTCCTGTGCACCACAGTAAAGCACAGCTGAAATGATTAAGCTGTCTGGATCCCTCGAACCCCAGCAGCTACACACCTATTTCTAAACTTTCATGCTTATCTTAACTTCTTTTTTTTTTTTTTTGACAGAGAATTGTCTCCACTCAACGTTTCTGAATTTAGTTCTGCTTCCATGAATCTGCTGCTTTCAGGAAAAAAAAACATACAGCACAGAGACTGCACTTTTGTTACATCTTAATTTATCACCCTGGGTTAGCATTATGGACTTTTTTTAAATTTAAGACATCAGCAGACATTGTCACTCAGAAAGGCTCAAAAAGACCCTAACCCTCTGGGTCAGATCATCACAAAGAGTGTATGGAGATACAGAAGTGTGAATTGGAGCCACTATCAGAGAGCAACAACAGAGAGAGTTTGTTTTGTTGCTGTTTTTATGGTGTCTTGTTGTCCATCACCTCATTGATTTCAAAGCATCTCAACAAAAGACTGCAGTTGAAAATCAACCAGTTTTTTAACAGAAACCTTTTTACAGAAATATTGTGTTGCCCTTATCAATGAATACATGTAGTGTAGTATCTGTTATAAAATAGTTCATCATGTTTATATTTGAAATGTTGATTTTCAAATTAAAAGACTTTATGCAGTAAAGAAATGTATGAATGCCAAACATAATTCTTTCTAGAGTTGTACTATATATAATATATATATACATAAAGGAATAACAGAAAAAATCTTCCTGCATTAAATCTGGCTGGAACAAGACAGAAAATATGCTTCCTTCATCATAATGAAGGAAAATATTACAACAAAAGGGGTGGCCATAACCCTGAGGCAACAGCTCTAATATCTAGCTCTCCACAGTTTTGAGAAGAGATTTAAATGGCATTAAGTAATTGGATTTTTTTTTATGGCTGGCTTCGCATTCATTTTAGAGGCTATGGCAGTGGAATACAAGCCTCATCTAATACAGTTTCATCCCTATCAAATGCTGCTGGATTGACAGAAACCCCTGCTTCTAAGCTTAGAAACTGCCTTGGTTCTGGACTGCTGAGTGTCTTCGAGCCCAGAAAAGCAAAGCACTCGTTAAAGGGGGAGACATTAGACAGTAAAAAAGGTGATGAAGAAGGGGAAATAATGATTTTTACTGTCTTTAAACAATTAGATAGATTTTCTTAATTAGTGCATGAGTGTGTGTGTTTAAGCAAAATACATCCATTGTTGCTTCTCCAACAACATACTTTTGTGCTGAGCCTCTCAATGACTTTTCCCCTCCATACCATTCTGTCCTCATTTCCCAGTAATAACAATGTACTTAGTTCTGAACAAATATTGAAAAAAATATTGATGCAGCCATAATGACAACTGTAATTTCCAAATTGCAGAAATGTGCTGCTATTTCAATTGAGACAAGGCTGTTTCAGACGGCCTCTAAGACAAAGTATTTGGGTTTTGTAAAATGCCTCGTAGCTGAACAAACTGAATGTTTTAGGCCACTTGGGAGGCAGCGAACTGAGCAGAAAACACATTATCGTTTTATTATAATCGTATCATCAAATTGTTACCACAAATGTTTTAGTTTTGTTTTGCAGATTTCTTTTCACAAATTTACAAAATTAGCTTTCACTAAGAATTGTATTTTTTAATTGTATTTGTACAGTCTGTGTCATAGTGACAGCTTAATTCAGTTTCTTTTCCAGTTGCACATGGTCTACAAGATGTAATAGTCCTTGTCATTCCAGATCCCACTATGCCCACCCTGTCTAGAAGTTGTGCCAAGCTGTTCCTCCTGATCAGTACCTGCTGCACACCTGCTCCTTTACAAATCAGCAATTTGCTGCACACTCACACACATGACTGTAGGAAAAGCATGGGTTTAAATTGTGAAATAAATGATAAGAGTCCTGGTATTATGCATTCTAGCTCACTTTCACACTGTCATGGTTTACTGGGACACTTGACAAAAGCAGTGCTACATTACATTACATTACATTACATGTCATTTAGCTGACACTTTTGTCCAAAGCGACTTACAATAAGTGCATTCAACCTGAAGGTACTAGACTTAGACCACAGGAATCAAGTAAGTACATAATTTAAGAGCCAATTGTCATCACTAAAGGAGTGATATATGTTAAAGAAGAAAAGAAGAGAAAAGAAGAGCATTTAAAAAAAAATGTGTTTACCTGTAGATCAGAACCTCATCATCTGTGCAGTTGTACTGAAGCTGGTACATCTTCACCTTGGGGGCTGATTTGCTCACTGTCCACTTGACGAGTGCTGAAACAGCTGTGACTTCGGAGACAGTCACCGTCCTCTCTGGTTGGCTCTTTGGAGCCCCTTTACTGATCCTGGTGGTCCCTGTGATATCAGAGAGGCGTGACTTTGGAGGTGCTGGTTGCCCAGTGCCATTGCTGAGGTGGGGGAGTTGCACGATGGACACCTCCATGGTGGCAGTGGACTCCCCGGCCACATTAGCAGCAATGCAGGTGAAGGTGCCATAGTCCTTGGAGGTGGTAATGGTGATGCTTAGGGTTCCGTTGCTGAATACTGCGGTTCGGGAGGAGTTGCCAAGAAGCCGATCATCAGGGGAGATCCAGTGGATGGTAGGAGAAGGGTCTCCAGTTGCTTCGCACCTTAGGCTGGCCGTCTGGCCCTCCAAGACCAGCATTCTATGTGTGTGCTGGGTAATAAGAGGTGGCTGACACAAAAACTCCTCCTCCTTCACATTCCAAAAGTAACGACCCTTAAGGGTAGGAGGGGAGGCACAAGTCTCCAAGTCGTCGTCTCTCTCTAGCCTCCGCAGCCACAGCATCTCACAGTTGCAGTGCAGTGGGTTTCCACCTAGACTTAGGGACAGCTGTGGGGCATAGGGTGTAGTCAGTATCATTGTGTCCTGGGCCCGAGCAAAGATGGGGTCTGGGGGTAGCTTCTGCAAGCGATTTGATGTCAGGTCCAATCTCGCCAACCTTTCCAGGTCAGTAAAGGTGCCCTCTGGAATAAAGTTCAATAGGTTGTGGTCCAGACTAAGCTGGTGCAAGTTAATCATCTGGCGGACTGAGTCCCAGGGCAGAGACATCAGGTTGTTGTAGGAGAGATCCAGATCCTCCAAGGCTGGTGCCAGGTCCTCAAAGGCCTTGTCATGGATGCGTCCCAGTTGGTTGTTGTTAACGATGAGGTGCTGAAGGTTGACCAAGCCTCGCATGTCATCAGGGCCTAACTCAATCAAGCGGTTGTTGTCTAAATGAAGCGATCGCAGTGTTTCCAAGTCACCAAAAGAGAAGGGCTGTATGTAGCTGATGGTGTTCCTGGAGAGGGTTAGGTCCACCAGGTCGGTCATGTTGGCAAAGTCCTGCTGTGTAATGCGGAGAATGTAGTTGCCTCCCAGGCGGAGCTCCACCGTACTGCGGTCAATGTCTGGAGGCACGAAAAGAAGGCCTTTGGAGGGGCACAATGTCCCCAGAGATTCAGATAGATTCTGGCATACACAGTACTTGGGGCATGCATGGGTGATCATCACTGTGGCTCCCATGACCAGCAGGCAGCAGATGATGTGGTCCATGATAGAGTCATACATAGGGACCTGTGAGAAAAACAGAAAAATAAAGACAAACTTTAACAGCAATCCAACAGGGCTTCCCTGAAAGACCACAGAATCAGGCAATGTGTCAGAAGCATCAAGAGTTATTAGTGTTCACAGAGGTCCTCGAATGGTGTTTTACATCTGTGCATTTAGTCGTTAGTTAGTTAGTTAGTCAATGGGTAGCTACACAGCTGATGATTAAGTCTGATTTAAGCAGTTGATGCCAGTCAACTAATCCTAGTGCTCTGTCTGAAGTAAAATATTCCCTATTAAGTACAAACATGTTATGAGAAGTTGGAAGGGAAGCCACAGGGAGAAATAAACAATAAGGTTACAATAACTGTGTTTTCACACAAATATCCAGTATATACTGTATATGCACATTCAAGCTCTTGGATATTGACATTTTATTCAACACAATATACAGTCTATTATCAAAGGCATCTTGTGTGTGTCTTGTACAGTTTACTCCATCTATCTGGGACGCCAATTGACCCAGATCCATTTCTTTGGGTGGATACATAACTGCAATCATAATGTACTCTTGTCAGGGAGTATAGTGCAACAACTCAAGTGCAGAGCATGAGACAGCAGGAGCTCAGAGACATGGTGTGAGCTGTTACAGCGGGCTGCCAGGGGGGACTGTGGTGATAAGCGGTATTTTGATGGGACAGTCATAAATTAGCATACCTCAGCAGTCAAATAAAATAGGATCATTTCAGCCTACACATGATGCAGTCTCTTCCCACTGTAACGAGAGACAATAACACACCTGCAATTTTATTTATGCATTTTTGCTTGTGATAATCTCTGTGACATACAGTGTGATAACTCAGATACAGCCAACAGCCTAAAATAAATGGATTACAAATGAATTCAGTATAGCACTGTGCACATTTACACATAATTTCATGCGGTGAAATATTCAATATTATTATTCAGAACAAACATGCAGATAAACAGCATGAATTAAAAAAAACAGCATGGCTTGCATTATAAACTGAGATTATCCTTTTTCCTTTCTAGCTCACACCCACACATGTATGCACACATCTACATCTTTACAGGGTACATCTGCACTCACAGATGGCTGCACACACACACATACACACACAATATATGTAATTCATATTACTTTATTTTATATTTTATTTATTTATTTATTTTATATGTTCAATGCCAAGGACTACCTCTCTGTAATTATAATCTGAGATAGATCAAATCTTTGCATTGGGTTGAACTATCTCTATTCCTATCAAGTTCAACTGAACACAAGGTTTTCTGCAACACAAATCATCCACAGAGGGATATGATAGCAGTGCAAATGCTGGTAATGATGCTGAATAGCTGGAGGGATGTAACAGCTGGAGGAATGGATAACGAAAAGACTCGGTGGGCTAACGAATAAAGAATGGCAATTTGAATTGAGTTCTGTGTGTATTTTGGGACGAGGAACTTTAAAAAACAGTGCTTTTTAGAACAAACAAACTGATGTAACATATGTCAACTAAGAATGAAACTTCATGTTTACCATGTTATTAACTGAGAAAACCACATCCGTAGAAGAAGATAAGATGCTGCTGAAAGCTAATTAAAAAAAATAAAAGCCTAGAAAGAGGAACCTTAATGTTTGTTCATCAAAAAATAAGCAAACAAACAAAAAAACAACAGTTTAGTGTGACTCATGATTCAGAATTCAGGGTTGATTGTCTAATGTTCTGTAGAATATGCACCTTTAATATCACGTTTGTGTGTGTGTGTGTGTGTGTGTGTGTGTGTGTGTGTGTGTAAGGTGACATCTTTGATATAAAACTTAAAGCTCTTTTTTTTTTTTTTACCTTTCCTCAAAAAAATTCAGATATGGTGTCATGATTTACACAGTCTTCTATGTAATCCTACCTGCTGTTGTTCTATAAATGAAATGCACAAAAAGAATGAAAAATAAATTCCAAGAAAGATCTATCAGACTCTTTGTATGAAACAAAAAATTAAGATTTTCTTTATTGACTTATGCTATATCTTTAAATCAATATTAAACAGAGTGATATAGCCAAAGAAGGGCACAGATTATTGCTGTACCCCGTAGTGCCCGAAACTGTTATTGAAATGCGCTGTCGATTGGTTATTTTGCCCCAAACTTCAGCCTAGAATATGTTACATTGTAAATGACCTGCAAAAGTCCTTCAGAATGTGGCCACGCAGCCTGAGGGACACCAAAAGGAACATTTGATCACAGAGAACACAGCAGTGCACTGAGGAGGAATGTTTAGTAAATCATCTGGTCAAAGTCAAGGGCGCTCTGTAGAGGATGGATGATGTGGAGGTCAGGGAGTTAGCAAAACGAGTTCTCTCCTGACAAGCCAAGCATGGCAGCCATGTAGGTGACTCCCATATGTTGAACAGAGCCAGGACAGCAGTAATCACTACAGGCCTTGATGTGAACACTCATCACAGCTCCTGACAGATGCAGCCAGACCTCAGGGCCCAGCAGGCTCCAGCCTCCATGCCCTGTCTGGCCCAGAGGTGGACGAGGAGCGACCAGAGTCATTTCACAGCAACGCAGTCAGGCCCATACTGTCCCTGTAGATAGACTTGAAAATGTGGGTCTCATTGTTGTCATGATATCCACAATTTCAATAGTTCTATACCGTTCTGAAAAATTGAAGTCAATATTGAATTTCCTGAACATTCACAGTACTCACTGACTGTGTTGTGCAAACTGAAATTTAATTTCAACATGAGCTCCAGAGGGTACAGAGTCTGCACAGTCTGAATGGCAAAGGGAAGAAGAAAAAGTGGCAGAAATATGAAATAAGAAGACACATACAGTCTGTCAATACAAAATTCATATGGGAAAAAAAAGTAAAATGGGTGAAAAATAGGAACCGTATCAGTGTATCTCACAAAACTGGACCCAAGTACGTACACCTGCACTGGCAGATTACACTATTAGCACTAAACTATATATCACAAAACCTGTTGCAAAAGATACAATTCAGTGTCCTACTGGTTCCATTGTGTACTGCAGTATCATGGCAGAATGTCATTTTTAGATAGTTAACTTTGTATTGTTCACAATACAGCCTTTAATACAAATACAGAGGGTAAAATTCAGGATACCCCAGGACAGATAAACACGTTTGCTAATATGCTGTTCAGTTGTGCAACACCTCGACTTTCACTTTCCTCTATGGTTAACAGTTTCAGTATATTTTACCTCTGGCCACAGACAGCATCATTGAGGAGCATGGTCAGAAGTGTGCTTTGTTGCACCAGTAAGTAATCCAACAGTGATGTAACAGGTTACTGGAGTGCACCTTACTGCAGCAAGGTGAGAAATTAAAACAAAGGAAGTCACCAAGGACAACATTTTTAGTTACTCTTTAAAAAATATTATTTTTTTATTTTTTTGGGCGAATAAACAATCTGTTTGCATCCGGTGTTTATTTTCACCAAAACACATTGTGTGTGTTCTTGAGGCCTAACATTTTGAATCTATTTCCATTTAATTTTTTGTTGTTGTTGTACTGAACTCATACAGCAGCCATGAATAGGCAGGGGTGGCTGAAGGATGAGTTAACGTATTTCTGTTATCCTGATGGTAACAAGCCCCAGAAACATTCCTAAACCCAATGGTATATTTTGCTTATAGGCAATCCTAATGAGAGAATGATTCAGACATTGGTGATAATGTGGCTCTGTCCTTACATTGCTGGAACATGAATCATTCTCAAAAATATACAGCTGATGGTGGGAGGTGTCCCAAACCACCAATAGCTTGTTGTTGTTTTTTTTTCTAAATCATCATGAATATATATTCAGAATACATCTTTAAATTAACTTCATTATTATCAAAGAACACAGATGTCTTCTCCAAAGTGTTTGTGACAGTTTCCCATGGTAGGCAATTATAAAACACTAAAGCTGTTCACCACAGACAAGTTTGGCCCCCATCCTCCCCTTACAACAATATGTATTTATGATGTAGCTACAGGTTGTCAAATTAAGTTTCTGCCTGCTAAGCCAACAAAAGGTAAAATACTGGCAGGTCTCCCTGCATGCACCACCAAGCCTCTGCAGATGATCCATAACGCAACGCGTCTGGTCTTCAACCAGCCCAGGAGAGCACATGTCCCTCATCTCTCTGCCCTGGCTCCCGGTCACAGCCCGCATCATATTTAAAGCCTTGTCTCTGCCGACAAAATAGCAACAGGCACAACTCCTGCCTTCCTGAGCTCCTTTATTCAGGTCCACAAACCATCCCGCTCAATATGCTCTTCTATTGAAAGGTGTCTGTCTCCTCTGCTGCTGCAGGGCTCTACGTCTCAAACCAGACTCTTCTCCACTCTAGTTCCCCCAAACTCAATCCGATCTGCTGAGTCCTTATCAATCTTTAAGCAGAGACTAAAGACCCGGCTCTTTACTGAACACCTTCACACATAATCTACCCAGATAATAACACTTTTTTTTAAAAAAGAAGCACTATTTGAACCTTCCGTATGCACTGCCTAAAAATACTACTACGACTACTACTGCTACTACTAATAATAATAATAGCACCTATGTCCTAATGGACTCAAACTGAACCCATGGCACTTACTCATGTGTTTCACTTGATCTATGAACTCTCACATGACGTCTCTTTGGATAAAAGCCGTTGTAATGACATTACATTGTAGTGATAATACATATACAGTGATTTTTTTTTATTTAAGTGATTTATCACTTTAGGTCCTCAACATGTTATTAACCAATTCGTAATTTTAAAGGATTCAGATTCAATGAGTGGATTCAACACTGGATTCAGATTTGGTTGGAAGCTGTCAAACACCAATCCTAGTATATATTTAGGCACTATGTCATTTCCCATATATTTTTTTTCTGAGGAAGGTCTTGTAAGCACTGAAATGATTTGACTCAGCAAAGTTGTCATCAGGAATTAACCCATTTCCATCTGACCAAACAGAGCTGGTTTCTTCACATAACATTTGAAGGCCTCAGATCACATGAACACCAATAGTTTAGAATGAATGTTCTGCCATATGTAACTTCTGGGCATGTTGAGTTAATGATTTAACCATACCCAACCACTATCTTACCCTGTTCTACCCTAATAATCAAATCTGTCCTTGAGTTTCCACAACCATCGAAGGGAGGATTGTCACATGATAAATGCCGTTTTGGTGCCTTTTTTCACACTTATAAACATGACGACTCTGCACCTTATGTCATCACATACTGCACTAAACATCTGCTTATAATCAGCAATGAAAGAATAGAAAAGATACTGTACTAAATATGTTATATGACACTTTTATATACTATACTTGTGCATGTTTTTTGTATATTCTGCTGTCATAAGGATTTAGACTGGGGAGGGTTCAGCTCAGATGTGACAATCAGACTTATCTCATCCACAGACATGGGATTTGGGTGTAAGTCTGCGTGTTGAAACATTTGTCTGCAGGAGAGCAGCTACAGGAGAAGGATCAGGGTGATCCTTGATATTTAATCTAATCTCTGAGACATGGCAGACTAGCTCCTATTAGCATTCTGCCACTGTTGGCTTTTGTGAACAGCTCTAAGTAGCTTTTGGGCAGAAATCTGCCTATCGTTTTCAGAAGGCTGCCGAGTCTGCAAGATGTTACATTGAGTTTGCACTTCAGTGGATGAATGCAGAGTGCAAAGCTTAATGGAGACAGTTAAAGTGTTAGCTGGGGAAGGTGTGACCTGCGGAGAGGAGCTGGAGTTTTGGTGGCTGCAGGCCGAGGTTTAGAGCGGAGACTTAATGAAGAAAGAACAACATGTCTGCTTGGTTTATTGAGCCTGTTTGTTATAAATCTTTATACATCCATGTTCCAGTATCCAAAGCATTTCTTTTGGATAGGCATTCGTATTTGGAGATATTTCTGAATATAGTTATAGCAATAATAAAAAAATACAGTAGTAATAAAATTAAGTAATGTAAATATTAACTCTCTTTATTATGGAAGCGTATTGCATTCACTTGAAAAAAAAAACTTATTTTTTTCTGAGTAATTTATTTTTTGGTTTGTTTTTCAGGGTAATTATTCCTGTTTTAATGAGTAATTTTCCCACCTGTTTTTCTGACAAATTTTTTTCTGTTTTTCATGGCAATTCCCCCCCCCCCCCCCCTGTTTTTCAGGGTATTCTTTTTTGTTCCAGAATTATCAAAATACTTCGAAATCCCGCGAGAACATCCAACCTGCAAGTGACTCCCGTGGATCTATGGTGACTCCTGCCCAGCACATATATATAAGCCCCATCTTCAACTTTCTACCGTACCGGGTCAATAAAGGTAAGGTACCCAGTTTCTTAAACCCAGACCAAAGTAAAACTTGATTTAACGAAACAAGCCGGTCATGTTTGCTTCCATTAAACCAAGCTCTAAATAAAGGAATGAATCTGTTGAATGCATCTGTTGTTGTTGCTCCCTAAACTGAAAAAGAAATTACCCTGAAAAACGGGGGCGAAACAGAAAAAATTACTCAGAAAAAAATTACTCATTAAAACAGAAATAATTACCCCAAAAAACAAACCAAAAAATAAATTACTCAGAAAAACAGATTTTTTTTTTCAAGTGAATGCAATATGCTTCCATACTTTATGATAAGAAATATAATAAATTACAGATTTTTGTTACTTTCACTATCTTATATAATTACTCTCAATCCAAACCCAAATGTATGTGAGTAGGTCAGTGTTAGATAAAGCAGAGTACGTATTTCTGTCATGTGCATGGAGACTCCTGATTAGCATGTTATCAGACAGACTGGGCGTGAAGGGGCAAGCCCAACTGCAGCTTGGCCAGTAGAGCTTTATCATCCCATTGAATGGGCTGATATATTAACCTGTGTTGTTTAGCATCACCCTCTAACAGCCAATGTAATCATGAATGACGACAAGGCGGAAGTGACGTAATGGAGTGTGAAAGTGAAGGGGGAAGCTAAGGAAGCAGAGCTTGACGGACAAAAAGTCGCTCTTAGGGAAGGCGGGTCACACGAACCAGTACTTCCACCGAGAAGGCCTGTATCACAACAAAAGTTGAATATGTTATAAAAAGGATGATCAGTTACAGTCTGTGCGTCACATTTTTACATGAACTATGTTCTTACCGGTTTTAACATATGACATAACATCACCCTGATTTTAGCTTCTTTGCACTTGCTCCCTGATCGTTTTGGATTGATTTTTAGATTTTACTGATCACTTTTAAAGCTCTTTTGAGTCTGGCTCCTAGCTATTTAACAAGATTACTAACTCCACACGAGCCGACCCACGTCCTTAGATCCTCGGGTCCTTCTGACCGTTCCAAACTCAAAACTAAAAACCAAAGGTGACCACTGGACTTTCTCCACCAGAGCGCCCCGACTCTTCTTTCACTTCTTAAAACCCACTTTTATATACTTGCTTTTATATAATGCTGCGTAACTCACCACTCCTTTTTACTTCTTCACTTTTTACTTTTTTACTCCTTTTACCTTTTTTCTGTGTATCTGAGAATGTCTTGTGATTGTTCATGCTCTGTCTCTTATTGTATTTCTTTTAATGTAATAATTGTTTTTAGCCTTATGGCATCGTTCTTGTGATTAGCTGCTCTCTGTCAAAGCACTTTGTAAACTGCTGTTTTTAAAAGTTGCTATATAAATAAAGTTATCATTATTATTATTATTATTATTATTATAACTATATCACTTCTGAGGCTCACATCATCCTCATAATACTTTAACTTTTGGCATTTACATGCATTCATTTTACTTTTTAGACTATCTTTTAAAACACCTAACCAAGAATTTTTGCCATAATCTTAGAGAAGTGGTTTTGTGGCATAACTGCTGCCTTTTTATCCAAACGTATCAGTCCATTCAATGGGGTGAAAACCATCTATTGGCCAACCAGCAGGTGTAGCTGGCCCCACTTGCCCATACTTAGGGGCTGATAAACTGATAATGCCCATTAAATGGGTGAAGGAAGAGAAGGGAAACGTCTTAAGAAGTCAAAACTCCAGTAACACTTAAAAACACATTTTATTGTGAAACCAAGGCGTTTTGGCCTGGTTTATGGTTTGTCTTTATACTGCAAGAGTGCTGCAGGAGTTTGAGCTCTTCTACATTAATTTGATGGTGTCGTGCCACAAAGCACACCACTGATTGTTTGGCACAGCAACAGACAAGGTATGAAGTTACTCATAACATAATTCAACAATGTTTCTATGTTGAGAAGCACTGAAGATCATTGAAACAGCATTATGCAATGTGGGGAAAAACACATCCAGAACCAACTGTTCCTCCCACTCAATGATTCTATATTATGATCAGTGCTAATTCCTTGTTGGTATTAAATGATTGATTTATCTCTAGTTAACTTTTGAATATTTTTTTATGACATGTATGGATGCTGAAGTCTGCTTTTGCACAAATAATCTTGCCAATCACAACCTGACAGGTACACACACCCAAACCCAACATGCATCACACTGTTTCTGGGATATAGGCACTATAATTTGAAATGCATTTCTTTCTGCTGCAGTGCCATTTTGAGCTCTCCCGCATGACTGCAAGTATTTTTTAGTTACACTGTTCTCGTTTATCAAAAGTGACAGGGAGGCATTTTCATAAAAGCCACTCAGGGTAAAGATCAGCTTATTCAGCTAACTAACAGAAATAAAACACAATGGCAGTCATTCCACAGCCCTGTCACTCTCTGGTTAATAGTTCAGATGTGGCTCAGTGTCTGCCTCTCTCTCTGCCTCTCTCTCTGCCTCTCTCTCTGTCTCTCTCTCTCTCTCTCTCTCTGCCTCTCTCTCTGTCTCTCACGCAGGTCTCAACCCCGTTTCCCGTTCCAGGAGGCTCTGTTCAAAAGATTAATAATTTCAGTTGGAAGCAGAAGTGACATCATGAAATTGCTTTTCTATTGTCTGGCTAATTAACCTTCTTGCTTAGTGCTCTGAATAGTCTCTCAGATTTCTCTTTGGTGTGACAGTAGTACTATGGGAGCGCTTCGTTTCGAAAGAACAGACACCAGCATTCCAACAAAGACACTTTGCCCTCGAGCAGCACAGCTGCAAGCATCCCTTTGGGTGGAAATTCTTCCTAGATTCAAATTAGGGAGGGATGTGTACTGACGGTATTTTGCATTTTTGACATTCTGCTGACAATTACATTGAGAAACTTCAACAAGTTCTGCTATAAGAGAAACTTTAAAGTCTGGACTGGTTGGTCAGTAGTGGTTTCATCAAAAATGTGTTTACTAGGTAGATGAGTTAAACTAACGTTTGGGTTTTCATTTTGTAGCTCTGGACATAATTTCTATCAGTTGATAACATTACTCACAAAGTAAATACATTAGATGTGGATCTCGAAAACAGTGACATCAGTGAAAACATGTTGCCTACGGCCAGACTGTAGACAAATCTCCAGTTTAGTTGAACCTATATTTAAACAAAACAAATATGATGTAAGTCACATTGTTTATTTGCTGGACGTAATTTCATTGTTGTATATTTTATCTAATTATATGTCTGGTTGAGATTATATCTTGTGCTACAATGCATATTTCTAGCAGTGTTAACTATTACCTCTGATGGTTTAAATTGTCATTTATGTTATATTTATACCACTGACCATTTCCTTTGTTGTCAATTAAATATGGGATATATCATATCATGTACATTCCTTCTCTATATGATGTTTATATATTTTCATACTAAGGACAATTGTATTATTATTTCTGATTGTGTGCTATAGTAAAGCATATTGTGAGCTGACTATTGATGGCTGTTATTGTTTTTGGGTTATTCCAGAACCACACTGGATTAAAGCACCATTTAACTTTAGGTGCATTCTAACAGATGCACACTTCGCGATTACGAATCAGAGAAGCCAGTTTACTGTCTTTGAGCCTCTGCCACACCTGTGTTCTGCCTATACAGTACTTTCATTAGTTACCCACTCCTCCCATTGTCATTTTGCTTTTTTTTTTTCATCGACATAACCCATTCAGTTAATTGCATTCCAGCATCCACATTCATCAAACACAGAACTACTACCTAGTGTGCTATCAGCACCTGAGACGATAGATGCTTCAATTATAAACTGAAATTGTCTGCTCCGAGTGTCTCAGCTAACACATTCTCAGCCGACTCATCACAAACCCTCCACAGACGTCTCAGAGATGGTGTGTTACGTTGAGGTATGCATAGTGGGTTTTGAAAATAAAGTTAAACAACTACTTCCCGACTTAACTACCAGACACAAACATGCAGGTGTTCATTGTTGGTTTCACACAATACATAAACACCAGTCTCCTGGGTCAAAGTCCTGGGTTTGGTCGAGTCCCCACAAGCTGTCCTTTGGGCTCTTTTGTGTTACGCCTGTTACTCTAAGAGTCTAACCTCGACACGGATGAGTTTACATAACAGTCAACGGAAAGCATGTGCATCTCGTACACATGCTACAGGGAGTCTGTGCGTCATTGTTACACAATGAAGCGTGAAAAGCAGTGTAAAATGAGTCTAATATAATATTGTTACTCTAAAAATACTGGAATCAGTATATACAATTATAAAGTGATCCAATGGTAGGTCTTCTAATAATGTCTAAGCAGAAAATGAACAGCACTTTGCACCTAACAGAATAAGTCCTTCTTTGCAACTAAAATGAGGAGTCAGTCTTCTTCTTCTGTCAATCAAGTCAGTATTTAAAAGTCATCACAGAGATACACAGGATTATTTAAATGATCTATTGAGAAAATAGTTTTGTTAAACATGTTTTTACTTTCTGCAACTTTCTGCAAGTCTGCAACTCCATACCTTTTTGATAAAGGTGTCACATGTGCAAATGTGGTATCAAATTCTGATAAAACGGGACGAAAGTCAAAACACATTTTTCGAAAGCAGCACTCTGCTCATATCTGAAAATATGAAAGAGCCTCTGTTCCTGTGAGGCAGCAGCAGCCTGCCTCTCTGCACTATAGATCACATTGCCACAGATCACTGACCTTCATGGTCAAGCCTCTCCAGGGACAATACTGAGAGAGATAACAGGCTCCAATGAGAAGAGTCTCCTCAAATGCCAGGGCAGCCGACTGAAGGGCAGCACACACCGTGGACTGTTACTGGCACGGCTGCTCCCTCTCTGATTGTGTTGCATGTGAGCTGAGTTCAGCTGATGTGATTAGAAATTAGGATATTTTTGATAGGCAACCAGTAATGTCTCTAATTTTAGAGAAAAGTCAAAAAAGCTCTTATGACTTCAAATGTTCTGTGAAGCACATTGCATTTCTTGCAACATGGAAATATAATGTAAGAAGTTGTGCTTACTAACTCTCAAGTTGAATGGTGTTTTTTTAAACTTTGTAATAATAAAGACATCGTCACTATTGCGGACCTCAACAACAGTTTTGCCACCTTTGCTCTGTTGAAGGAAAAGTATACACTCCCAGATACACATTTCTTCCGCTACCTCCAGATTAGAGATTACAGTAATGCTTTATATTAAGGTCCTTGTAATAACCATTAATTAACAAGTAATAAGGCCCTTGTAAGTCCTTACAAGATGCTTATTAACATTACTGTGTGTTTATAAGCTTATATAAGTGTTAATAATGGCATTACAAACACCCATGACCCACCCATTATGTCTTTGCCATGCCTTTATTAATCTTATTATGTTTGCTTATTGATATTGAAATATACTTTATTGCTTATCTATTATAAGTTAACTATAAGTTAACTATGCTTTTTGCAACTACCGGATCTAAAGCGAGAACAATGCCTTATTACTTGTTAATTAATGGTTATTAAGGACCTTATTATAAAGCGTTACCGATGATATCCGCACAAATATACCACACTTTGACTCGATCCCTGCCGCCATCGAACTGTACGCTCTTATGAAGCAGGCCCCTGACTTTAGGAGGCTTGTCTCTCGATTTGTCGATGATTTCGCAGCACATGACCCGGTTACCACACAGTATTTAAAGGAAGCATGTGAAGAAGACCTGGGCGTGACGGTCACTGATGATAGCTGGGGAACCTACAATAAGGACATTCACAGTTCCTCCATAAACTCCAGACACCAAATTATTTGATTTAAAATACTTCATACAATATGGCATGGTTATTGCAAAAAGGAATATTTTAAGCCTTTGGGAAAAATGAAGATGTGCCTTCTTTTAAAACCTGGCAGAAATAACCAACTTATTACACATGGAAAGGGTTTTATATAGTGTTTCTCTCAGCCCTGCAACCTTTGACAAAATGTGGCAACCATTTCTGTCCTATCTATCCAGAATGGCCAAAAGTGCTAGTGTGTATATATGTAAGTTTGTACATACAGATGTGTATATAGGCTGCCGCATAAGTGTACAGATAGCCATTCAGTGGCTGGCACCGATTGCACAATATCATATTGCTTTGAATCCTGTAAGAGCATGTTTTTGTTTCGTTTATTATTAAAATATGTAAAAAAAAAAAAAAAAGAAAGAAAGTTGAATGGCGTTTGAATGGAGGACAGTGGCAGATATTCATTCACAAAACCTTTCAATTTTAACACCAACTGATGGTGTAACTGTTCCAGTATTTGCATGCATTAGCATTTAAATTTCAAATGTGACTGATGGCAGCTATACAGAGGACGATGTGTTGGTTAAAAAAACAACTACAAACTTGAAAGTTAGGTTTGATCCTTCAACCAGCAAAAACACACTGTTGTTCTTTGAAAGCTGTCCTTGAGCAAAGCACTCACGCCCATTGCTATTGCTCATTCATTGTGAGTAACTCTGGATAAGAACATCAGCTAAATGTCAAAACTGTAAAATGTAAATTACCAGTTCAATAAGGCTTCAGGACATTCAAGGACACAACAAGCGTTGTCTCCCGGACACGGCCCGAATACGTATTACTGCACACGCTGCACTCTCTAGTTTCTGAGTTAGTGAACAAAGTGCACTGTTGAAGCCACAAATACACAGACCGCGATACACACACACCCACACACACACACACACACAAGCCAAACTTTAGCTGCACACAGCACATCATCTTACTTTGATATTCTTTACTCTCACCTGCTTCTGATTATTTATGATGTGCCCTGCATTGCTCTGCTGTCAAGAAGGGAGTTGCTTGCTTTTCAAGCTATAAGCGAGTCATAACACACATACATTATGCATGCAGCTCAGCTCATACATCTCAGCTCCCAGACTGTGAGGCCAATCACAAGGAGCCAGGGAGAGCATGGAGAGCTGTGTATGTGAAATTATCGTCCAAACACGAAGTGGTAAGCTTTACTTTACCCATTTGCCTGCAAGCACTACTCCCCCAGTACTCTCCTCCTCCTCCTCCACTATCCACTGAGCTATCCCACTGTGAGCACAGACACAATAAAAGTTTTAATCAAAGGAAGAAAAATAGGGAAAAAAGTTCAACCTTTTTTCCATACTTTTTTGTAAATGGATCAACAAACCTTCAAACATCAGTTAGAACTTGCAGAAATGATCTGTGGCTCAGTTGGTAGAGTGGGTTGCCCCCCAACCGAAGGGTTGGCGGTTCGATCCCTGACCATGGCAGCCTACATGTCGAAGTATCCTTGAGCAAGATACTGAACCCCAAATTGCTCCCGATGCTGTGTTCATCGGTGTGTGAATGAATTCCCAATGGTGGCAGGTGGCACCGTTTAGGGTAACCTCTGCCACCAGTATGTATGAATGTATGTGTGAAAGGGTGAATGAGCGCAGTCTGTAGTGTAAAGTGCTTTAAGTGGTCGCAAGGCGACTAGAAAAAGCGCTATATAAGTGCAGGTCCATTTACCATAACCATTTAACAGAAATTCATCTTTCAATTTCCAGTCCACCACTAAGAAGAGAAGAAGAAGAAGATTACTTTATTAATCCCACAATGGGGAAATTCAACCTCTGCATTTAACCCATCCTTTTTTACACACAAGTGAACACACCATGCAAGGAGCAGTGGGCAGCACATTACTGCGCCCGGGGAGCTGTGCAGGGGGGTTAGGTGCCTTGCTCAAGGGCACTTCAGTCCTAGACCTGTCAGTACCGAGATTCGAACCAGCGACTCTCCAGTTACAATTCCTAACCTCTAGGCCACGGACTGCCCAAAGACCTAAGACCTACTAGCTAAGCTAAGGTTTACCTCAAATTGCTGACACACATCTGAAAGATGTGTCTGCAATGCTGTCTCAGTGTCTCAATCCAACATTTAAAAAAATAATTTCACGACCTGTTTTATTACTTTTTGTCTATTTCTATAACCCCAGACAAGAACATCGCCAGATACGAACCTTAAATCACAACCAAAGCCAGTTCTCACAATAGGGAACACTTATATCAGAGAAGACCATGTGGTTATGGTTCATTTTAAAAAGTGTGTCTGTGATGGGACTTGAAGTCCATTGCATAAAAGTTGGGCATGCAACACAATCTCCACACCCTTACTTTCCATGGTAAATGGCATTTTTTGTTTTGGAACAGCATTGGGCATGATGGGAAAAAAATGGCATGGTAGGAAAAAAATGCTAAAAGAATCTAGTTGTAGTCTTGTAAATAGTTAGCCTGCAAGATTCACAGTCTGTCTAAAATCTCAGTCTGAGACTAAAAACTCTAAACACTTGTCTTTAGATGTGAGCCGGTGTGAGCTGATAGTTTTCCAGGAGTCTATTCCAGATCTTTTCAAAGTCTTCTGATGTAGCATTAGTTTGGATACTTCTGTTAGTACACCTCCATGTATTACACTGTGGACACAGTACATACTTCACTAGAGTACCTTGAGTTTGGACAGGATAGTCATACCTCAAATTGTATATCATCTGCTTGTAAAGCTGCTTCTCCCTTAAAATACACCAATCTTCACCTATTTAAGACGGCAGCATATTTATGTATAATTAATCTTAAATAATCCTAAAAAGAGTTATCTTGGATTTTTCTTCTAATTTTATATTAGCTGGATATATTTTATATAGTGTAAATATTCTTCAATGTCATAGCAATTGGTTAAGCGCATTGCTACTAAATGCATTTTGTAACATGGGGCACCAGTTCGCATCCCACCTGCCACACTCTTGTTGCATGTCATACAAAATGTGAACATGAGGAGAATAAATCTGAGCAGGAGAAGGAGCTGTTTCACTGAAAAGGAATAAATGCATGCTCTCAAACTGAAAATCTACGCTCTTGAATAAAGATAGGATATTTCTACATATAAAGAGCTTTTTTCCCTTTCATCGACCGTTGGGATAAAATAGCAGTTGACACAAATGCCTGTTCCCCATATTCGTGCAATAAAACGTGTAAATAACTATGAGGCATAACTATTTCTGTTTAGAAAGAAAGAACTACACTTTTAAATTGTTGTACAACAGGTTTATATGAAATGGAAAAAAACATATTTGTAATACACAATTCAATAGGGCATAGCCATGCCTTACATCAGTGTGTAATTGTGAATTGCACAATAGTTTCTGTTTATAAGGTATTTAGTAAATCTTACTGGACTACTCAGTGCTACTGTGATGTAATCACAGGAGGATCTGCAGATCCCTCTTTCATCCTGTTGTTTGTCTCCCAACTTCAAAACACTACTACTACTCCACTATCACTTCCACTCCACTCTGACACTGAATATAGAAACACTGAACACCATGCCACTTATAGATCATCCCACACACTTTATTACCGTGTTATAGGTCAGCCCATTGTCTTTTCTTCTCTGACTGAGGGGCTTTTGCCTTCTGCTCTTTCACAGGACACGGAGCACTTCTATAATAACTGCCCAGTCGTGTTCTCTCTATCTCAGAGAGTGTTTCTGGATTTCCAACTTCACTCTTATCTGTGTGTGTCAGACACATCCCACATCCTCCCACACAAAAGCCTGGCAGGCACGTACACATACACAATATTCTCACTTAAACTCAAGCACTGTTGCAGGGAATCACATTCCATTTTTAATGCAGGATGATTTGCTGAGTGCAAATGACAACACCTCGTTTCACACGTATTCAGCTGCAGACATTCAAGACAAAAAGCAGAATGTGGAGGGCACACATTGGCTCCGTTGGCAAGCTGATGACTACGATGGCCATATGGCAGCCACTGTTGGCTTAGGGCCAAACTTTGCAGCAAGCTCATGTTAAAAATCAGACGAGTCTTTAGCAGTTTTGCCAGTTTTAGGTAGGTGAGAAAAAAACAAAACATTTTCTGCATCTTAGAATCATCACTGTTTTTAATTTCAGAGTGCATAAGATAGAATGATCATACAAGTAATTAAAAAAATGAATAAAGTATTATTACCTCTATGATGATGTTGTGCAAACTCCCTACAAAATTGAATCAGTTGAAACTTGAAACAGCGTGGGTTCTCTCCGAGTACTCCGGCTTCCTCCCACAGTCCAAAAACATGCTTGGTTTAATTGGTGACTCTTAATTGGCCGTAGGAGTGAATGAGAGCATGATTTTCTGTCTCTATCCTGTCTGTCCTGTGATAGTCTGGTGACTTTGTGGCAGCAAATCATCTGATGTCAAAATCATGTCAGAAATGAGATGTTTTGTTTTTGAAACAAAATTTTGAACTGAGCCATGTTGGTTTTGAAAAAGCTGACTCTTCAGAATGAAAGAGATCACTTTCCCGAGAGTGGACAAGGGGTTAAGGAGAATGAATGACTGTTGGTGGACATGGGTTCTCTGCCCTAAACAGGAAACTTACTTTTCGAAACATGAATGTGATTTCAGGGGGAAATGGTTTCTCACTTCTCTATATAGCCTTCCCAGATGGGATTTCACCCAGCAACTCTTCACTCTCCCTGCTTTAAAAATGAGGCTTGTTACCACCCAGGAGCACAGAGATGCACAGGAGGGCTGCAGACCATTCAACACCTTTGAAAAAACAAGTCACAGTATGCTGAGCAAGTGGTATCAAAGTCACGATTGTTAGGATGATGATGATGATGATGATGATTGCAGTCTAACTGCTTGCCATGAATCCATTCATCGTTTGCAGCTCTCACCCACTGCTGCACTATTTCTGAGCCCAGCAACATTTCAATGTCAGCACAGAAACAGCCTACACTTTGTACTTTGAAACATTAAAGCTGAACCCCTCGTGGGATTCATTATTATCATAGGTACTGGCAGATAGTTATTAGATCAGAAATGACAAAGTTCAACAGTTAAGCAAGTAAATAGAAGCTGGTCTTTTCTTTTGTGTGTGTATGAGCCTTTCAACTAACGAACGAGAGAACATTGTTATTTTTAGCATTCTAATTTAAGGCTTATATAACTTATTTAATATTTGGTACAGCCTCAGCTTAATGCATAGCAGCCGAAGCACTCCCCACAGCCTCAGACACTGTAGCATTAAACAACAATGAGACCTGACAGGAACTGTTGTTAACTGGTTTCCTGCAGCTCTCTTGGTGCTGTCAGTGAACCAACAGGGAGGTTTTCTAGATGATTCTGAGATGAATGCAATCCTCCACAGGGATCCTGTCTTTTGTGGACCGTGAACCGTGCAGAGCAGCTGACCCACTTTATACTGTTTACTGTTTGTTTACTCTGCTTTGTTAAGATGCTTCACGGGACGTTCAAGGGGAGTATTCTTGGCTCAGATTGTAGCTGCTTACTGTAAAAAGAAAGGGATTAATTACCTTATAAAACTGTATCGACAGAACACAGAGTAATCTTGAAGTAATGAGAGCAATTAAAGCACATTGAAATATTAATAAGGGTGGATCTTTGTACTCTGAACTTTTCCCAAGTCCCACAAATTGCTCTTTCTCCTGAGGGGGAACTGTGGCCTCCCTGAATGCAGTTTGCATCTGTGGCAAAGGGAGAGAGAAATTCAAAGAGGCATAAATTGTCTGGAACATACACTGTTCCTCCATAAACGCTGTAGATAATTTATGTGCTGCTCTCCACTGTCAAATAAGTCATTGGTGTAATGAAAAGCTGTGTGTGTGTGTGTGTGTGTGTGTGACCAGTGGGTATAAAATGCCATCATATTGTTCATTTCAAATATCCACTCATATTGATAAAGAAATGTTCTGGACTAAGCTCAGTAGCACAAAGCATGGCTCCAGAGTGAGGAGCTGTACATACACACAGTAAACACTGTCACTGTGTGTTTTCATACATACTCATATTCCCCTCCGAAGCCTTTATTTCAAATCAGCATTGAAAGAAAACATTCTTTTAAAAAAAAGATTTCCTCAATAGGAAAAATGAAGGCAAGAGGACTCTTTACATTTAGCCTTGAAACACTTTTTTATTTCGATTTGGATTTTTGTTTGGCCTCTTCTTCTATTCAAATGACTTATAGAGCAGCCACGGTTGAGTATGAGCAGTTTTTTTCTTGAAAACAATGTAAACAAACGTATGTGTGCTAACTGTAGCTTACAAATGGTAAATGGACTGCACTTATATAGCGCTTTCATCCAAAGCGCTCTACACTACAGACGGTGCTTATTCACCCGTTCACACACACATTCATACTGGTGGCCAAAGGCACACTGGTGCCACCTGCCACCATTGGGAATTTATTCACACACCGATGAACGCAGCATTGATGAGCCATTTGGGGTTCAATATCTTGCCCAAGAATACTTCGACATGTAGGCTGCCATGGTCGGGGATCAAACCACCAACCGCTTCCGATCAGTGGGTGACCGCTCTACCAACTGAGCCACAGCCGGCTAAGGGTGGACAGTAACTGTGACACTGCTGCATCAACTATCTGGAACTTTGTTAAATTAGGTCAGTTACTTTAAAGGGGATGAACACTTATGCAATAATTTATTTTACCTCATTTTTTTTTAATTAATTGACATTATTTTGTAAAAATCTGTTTTCACTTTGATATTAAAGGGTTTTTTTTTTTGCAAATTCTTTTTAAAAAGGCCAAATTATATTGACCATGATTTCATGTGTAAAAGCAACAAAAGAATGAAACATCCAAAGGGGGATGAATACTTTTGCAAGCCACTGTAGCATGAACTCAGGCTGCATGAAGTTTGACTGGAGCTCTGTTTTTTAAACTGTTTTTTGGGGGAATATTGTTAAATGGTTTCGTGGGACCCAACTCAAGAAGTGCAACAGATTGTTTATGTTGATGCACCTACTAGTCATATTTTCTTCAGCTCATTTTTACCCAAAAATATGGTTCCAATTTGCACTACATCAAAATGACTATTACCTCCAGCCACATAACTGGAGCAGTTTCTACTCCAGAAGAGGAGGGTAAAGTCATGCCAGGGAGTTACAGCACAGTTAATAGCTCTACATCTCTCCTTTCCCTCAGCACTGTTTAATCAAATTCACTAATTCAGTGTATTCCTATGATATCTTACAGATCGTGGGTTCCTATGATATCTTACAGAAAACTTATGCACAACAATTCATTTGATATCCTGCAAAACATAAAACAATGGTTAACATAAACATGAACTAATTGGTATTTTTACTTGCAACAAAACTAATTGGTTATAGTAGTTGAAGACATGGCCTTGGTTGGTCTCCTCACAGAAAGGAATGCCATACATGAGGGAGCCAGGTCACTCTACTGCAGGACTGGTGTCAGACCCGTAATCTGGAAATTAATGTGGTGAAAACCAAAGAACTAATTGTACAAACTAAACCAAGGGTTGTCAGTAACATGGCCCCTGTTGTCCTTAACAACCAGCCTGTGGAAGTAGTGGAGCATTTTAAGTACTTGGCCACGATTTCAGATCAAACTCTAAGTTTTCATGAAAATTCAGTGAGTATTTTTAAGAGAGCCAACCAGCAACTGTTTTTAATCAGGAAGCTGAGAAGCTTTGGTGTAAGCCAACAAATTCTTGAGATGGCTTAAAAGGGACTGGTTGAAATCTATCTATCTATCTATCTGGAGCAAAATAGCGAATGTGATGGTGATGATGTTTTAGTTTGAATAGATAGTTAATACACAGCGGATGAGCTGCTGGCTGACTGTCACACTTAATCAGCTGAGTGTGCTGAATGGCTCCTGGCACCAGTTTTGTCAGACAGTTGAGGTGGACTGGGATCCACTTCACAGTGTTTGAACACTGGACTTCAGCATAATCAACTGCTGAGAAAATAGCAACAACCTCAGAGTTGGCAGCTCTCTGTGTAAAGTGTGTGTCCCCTCATTGGCATTCACATGACATTTCAGCTTGCTGAACATGATATTAATCCATTAAATCTTTATGGTATTCAGTAATGTTTGCTGAATCATGAAAGTACATAGTTTGTGTGTGCTTGTAGGAGGAACATGGTATATAGACACACACAGAAACTGAATGAAAGTGAAACCCAAAAATGCAGTGATGTGTAGTCATCTGGGACTGGAGGTTATTATCAGTGATAGTTTTTATGAAGCTACTGGTTTCAAACACACTGAGACTGATTCTCCCTTCTGAGTTTGGCTTTCTAACCCTTTATTACACATAGTGATCTGAAAGCACTACTACAGTCTGATGGAGTTGTAAAGACCATTTTAAATGAGAGAACTGCTGTAGCTCAATGCAACTCTGCAGTGTTTGCAGAACAATGCTAATCTCTCTCAACCCTTCTTCAAGGTAATAGCTAACACATCTAGGTGTATGAGCTGTGTGGATTGTCTGTCTACTAGTGATATATATTGAACCTTATCAAATAGCTTCAGTAATATTTTGAAATTTTACAAATAAGTCCAAGTTTCTAACTTTTCTGGAACTTTCAACCACCACTCCCAGGATGGAGTTTGCTTCCTTGTCCTCATGAAACTGCAAGAAACATTTCTACCATATTGGGGCTGTACCAATATACCTCTACTAAGGTTTTCAGATGAAACTCAAAATATTTCTGTTGTCATATTTGATTACAACATCACCCATAAAGTAAAATAAATAAAAAACCCTGATAATCTTCAATGTCAATAAAGTGATTCATTGGATTTATTTGTGCCACCACAATATCAACATTAGCTGCCAAATATTGATTTTCAATTTTTTTTTCAATCTAAAATCTTATTTCCTTGTGTGCAGTGCATTGATAAGCTCAGCCCTGCTCTCACTCTCTCTCTCCCCCTCTCTCTCTCCACACTAAGGTTAAGAGCTGGGGTGGTCAGGGACCAGACCTCAGGCGTGGGGCTATATACCAGTTGAGTTGGAGTTGCTATGGCAGCTAACTGAAGTCTTTGTGTCTAAAGCTGCTGCCGCTCTCCTCCCAGTGAACTTCCTACCAGCGTGGAGTGAGGTGGATCACATGAATTACACCATCCTGTGCAGCCACCACTGGAATCTAAATCTAGAAATAGCATTGCACTAATAATAGTATAGTAGCTTATGTGCAACTGTGCAGAAATACCAGGTTTAAACAGAATGAATAGGTGGAAATAATAATCAAAATGTCAAAAACAGTGTTGGGGGTAACGTGTTACAAAGTAATCACGGTTCCAATTCAGTAAGCTTGCCTCCAACACAACTAATATGCAACACTTATTACATGTACCATTATCTGACAGGCCTCTCAAAACACTTCTGTTGTGTTCTGGTCTATTTGCAGCGCGTTTTCTTATTGTGTTGTGTTGCGGTCTTTGCAGAGCGTTTTCTAAATGCTGCGCTCCTGCTGTCAAATTGATGATGATGTTTTTTTTTGTGTTTGCTTGTGTTTTGTATATTTGCATGTGTTTTCTTAAGTTGCAGCGCTGTGAGCTCTCAGCCACCGTACTTACGGTCTAGAGAGAGAGAGATATACTAGACGGGACCGGAGTTTATCTGAAGTTGCGATTCGAATGAATCTTTCGCAAACAAGACATCACTAATAGTAAGACATGACCTGTTGTTGCTACTGATATTTCTCACTTATCAGCCGGTTCCTCGAGGTGATGGGAGACAGCTTTACATAGCTATCTATGCAAGGGCTAACTTGTTCATGGACCACTACTGTCGAGGTTAAATAAAGTCATTTTGATTTGATTTCATAATGTTGTTTTCTGTATGTACAGAAAATGCATTTTTTGCTTATGGGTTATTGTTTTTCTTCCTTAAAAGGTAAGAGTATTCTATTTCCCTACGCTACCATGGGACACTAAACTCTTCATTAACATTCAGCTAACAACAGAGTATCCCAAGAATGGTTGCTTTCTTGCTCTTTCCTAACAGGAGAAGTAGTGGAGCAATGCAATTAGTTTGATATGTTATTAGTGCCTACGGAAACATTACAGTGTCATTGGATGAATAATTATAAAGGGGTTAGGCTGGACAAATTAAACTGTAAAACACTTAAGGACATGTCTGCAGTATGTGGTGAGATACAATGATATCAAATACTTGGCAAACACTGACACATGCCACAACAAATGGTGATTTTAGTGTAGCACAGACAAGGAGCACAGACGATGGCTAAATGAGCGCGTTGTGCTTCTCCACTGCCTGCTAGGCGATACTACGTCTCTCCTGTGCAGATCCGTCTATTAGTTCCGGAGGCAACGGATTTCTGTTGCCGTCAAGCTGTGGCAGCCAGCATGCAAGCCCCAAATCCCTGTTTGTTTTCTCCAGGTGTCTCAGTGACACCAACCCCCTCCCTGGCACATGGTGACTCATAGTGCTATGCTAGAGGGCCAAATGCTGAAAAATAATGGCTCCCTATGCAATTACCAACAATTATCTTCAGCTTGTGTGCATGCTGGTGGAGACAGCTGCAACTGGGATCAGTCAGGTCTCTATTGCTCAGCCTGCAGTGTGTATTCAGGATGGAAGATATATGGAAAGTCAAAATCCGAAAAGGCTTTGATTTAGTACTGTAGAACTGTGTGACCTGATTAATTGGTGCTGACACAGTACAAGACAGTGACTTAGCGCAGGACAAACACACACGTTGTCGGACAAAACACAACAGGACCTCACACATCTAGTGTAGCAGATCAGCTGAGTCAGCATAAAATCACTACAGGTACACACTCACAGCTGAGGAACCTTGTAAAGGTTCATAATGTTTTGGTTTTTTTAATTTATTTTTTTGGGCATTTTTGCTTTTATTGAAAGTGATAGAAAGGGGGAGACAGAGGGGAGGACATGCGGTAAAGGGACATCAGGCCGGATTCGAACCCAGGTCCACCGCAGGGAGGACTTAGCCTTAATGGTATGCGCTCTACCAGTGTGAGCCACCGGGACGCCCCAGATTCATGATGGTTTTTAACTTTCAGTATTTGGGTACTTTTCTATTTGGGCAGCATGGTGCTTTGAGCTAAATGTTTGTGTCAAATGCTCACAATGACATGATAACAGGCTGATTTTAAGCTGTACTATTTAATGTGACAGAAAAAACTGATTGGTTCAGATTGACTGATTGGTTGGTTGATTGAAGGACTATTTTTTTTATATTTTTTTAAATTATATCCATGTTATATATAGTTTACACGCATCCACATTTGATAGGCATATTATACACTGTCCAATTAAATATTCATACCATACACCATACATTCATGTCCAATATTTAATCAAGTGAAACTTGCAGTACAATTCTGTGTTCCATATATTTCAAGTATTATTGTCTTTACCATGTTGCCAACCAAATGCTTGTCCAGTGTTCCATTTCCTTTCTCTCCCTCTACTTTCCCGCTTTCCCGTCCATATTCACACCCCATTTGTCAGCATAAGTTCCTCGGATACAGACAGCTTCATCCCGACAGAGTACAGCTGGCATTAATATCTCCTGTGACGCTGTGATTACAGAGCTTTCAGACAAGACCAATTCCTGTTCATTAGTAACACTTTCATTTACATCACAGGCATTTTGCTGATGCCTTTATCCAGCGTGACTCTCTGACTTGAAAACATGAAGAAGAAGCTTAAATTCTTAGTTCTACAGCATTATCGTAACCAGTGGTAGGGAGTTCAGTGATAATGCTAAGCCTCTGGAATTATTTTATGTGATAAAATGACAGACATAACAAAATAAGCTGTGACAAAAAAAAATGCAAGGGATTTTGACTATGATTACAATTCTCAGTCATATATCCTGGTATGCAATATGGATACTGATTATCTGCATCTATCAAGTTGACTTTTGCATCAAACTTTCAAATGATTGATGATTTGCCTAATCCTGTAAATTTTCCTATAGGGCCACCAAGAGGCCAAAGTTACCCTGTGAAATATGGCAACTGCTACTGGATAGATTGGCTTGAAATGCTGTACAGAAATGTATTGTTTTGAGAGAATGTATCCTAATACTTTTTTGATCCCCTGATCTTTCCTCTGGTGCCATCAGCAGGTCAGTGTTAAGGGGCAGCCTCAGCTGTACCTTGTGGCAACTATGCTAAACTAAAATGTTTGAACATAAAAACTGTGCATTCTTAAAGGAACATTTCGATATATTTCAACCTGCCATGTTTAACATATACAGTTGCTTGCAAAAGTATTCATACCCCTTGAACTTTCCACGTTTTGTCAGGTTACGACCACTAACATAAATATTTTTTATTGGAATTGTATGTGAAAGATCAACACAAAGTGGCGTACAATTGTGAAGTCGAAAAATTATACATGATTTTATTTTTTTTTAACAAATAAAAAACTCAAAAGTGCAATGTGCAAAAGTATTCAGCCCCCCTGAGTCAATACTTTGTGGAACCGCCTTTGGCTGCAATTAGAGCTGCAAGTCTTTTGGGATATGTCTCTACCAGCTTTGCACATCTAGAGACTGAAATGTTGGCCCATTCTTATTTGCAAAACAGCTCAAGCTCAGTCAGATAAGATGGAGAGTGTTTGTGAATGTGGTTTTCAAGATCTTCCACAGATTCTTGATTGGATTTAGGTCTGGACTTTGACTGGGCCTTTCTAACACAAGAATAAGTTTTGTTTAAAACAATTCCATTGTAGCCCTGGCTTTATGTTTAGGATCGTTGTCCTGCTGGGAGTATGGCCTGGATAGCCTGGATAGGCCATACTCTCCGCAAACCAGCCACAAACACCACAAGGCAGTCCCTCAAGTGGAATCCCCAAAGGAAAAGAAAGAGAGGTCGACCACGAAACACCTGGCACAGAGACTTGGAGGCGGATGCCAAGAAAATGGTCCAGTCTCAAGTCTTTTGCAGACTCCAACAGGTTCTCTTCTAAGATTGCCCTGTATTTGGCTCAATCCATCTTCCCATCAACTCTGCAGTTCGTCCAGTCACCATGGGCCTCTTGGCTGCATCCCTGATCAGTGCTCTCCTTGCTCAGCCTGTAAGTTTAGGTGGACGGCCATGTCTTGGTAGGTTTGCAGTTGTGCTATACTCTTTCCATTTCCATGGATTGAACAGTACTCTGTGAGATGTTCAAAGCTTGGTAAATCTTTTTATAGCCCAACCCTGCTTTAAACTTCTCCACAACTTTATCCCTGACCTGTCTGGTGTGTTCCTTGGACTTCATGATGCTGTTTGCTCCCCAATATTCTCTTAACAAACCTCTGAGGCCGTCACAGAACAGCTGTATTTGTACTGAGATTAGATTACACACAGGTGGACTCTATTTAGTCATTAGGTCGACATTCGATCATTCAGCAATCATCAGGCAACTTCTGAGGGCAGTTGGTTGCATTCAGAGAAAAGGCGGCTGAATACTTTTGCACATCACACTTTTGAGTTATTTATTTGTAAAAAAAAAATTAAACATACAATTCCAATAAAATATATTTATGTTTGTGGTTGTAACGTGACAAAACGTGGAAAGTTCAAGAGGTATGAATACTTTTGCAAGCCACTGTAGCTGAGACAAAAGGCTGGTAAGTTGATCCATGTAGTTCCCTTTTATAGCTAGCAAGGCTAGCATGATGCATTCAGTGTTGTCAACTTAGCAAAAATCGACTACCGACAAATCAAATTACTTTTTCTGGTGTTACTGGAGACTTTTAGAGACTCTGACTTGAAAGCATGGGATGTAAATGTAATAAATACATCACTGCACTAAAATAAATCACTGCATTTGACTCATGCAGCCTGAGTCACTTACTCACCTCGTCCACTGCGTGTGCACATCTCTGTGACATAAGCTAAACATCTAGCTGACTAGTTCATCATGTCTTAGTCTTAACTGTGTGCTCTGCCAAGTGTCTCTATTGGGTAACTTTTGCCGGTCCCAAGCCCGGAAAAAGGAGGAGGGTTGGAATTGTGACATTAAAAAAAACAGGAATCAACAGAAGAAAGTATATTTGCAGTTCTAAACATATTTAGGGTGTTTTTTACTCACTTTTTGTCTCTCCCAAATCGTTATTCCTCTCTCCTACAGCATCCATTACAATTACAGGCACATGATCAACTATGCATATTGGGTTTGACACACATCACTGTCCTGTTGTCCAACAGTAACATGTGTCAACTCTCTAGAAAAGCAGCAATTTTATCAGCAATATTCTGCTTCCCAGACTGGAACATCCTTTTTACTCTGCTCTGATTTATACCTTTTCCTGTATCTGGTGTGTGCTATGGGTATCAAATGACATGCCTTGATCCAATGCATCACTACGTGATGTGCACTGCAAATTATTTGTTTCTTACCAAGATAAAAGAACTTAGATTTAGAAGTGTTAGATAATTTTAGATAAAAGCGTCTGCTAAATGACTAAATGTAAATGTAAATCTATCTTGTTTTGAGAGTTATTTGAAGTGTTCAACATGCTTATTTCTAGATTTAACAATCTTAATTTAAGAAATCTTGTCAAGTGAAATTATCTGTCCATGCAGCAAGATAATTTCCCTCAGACTTAGTGTTTTTATCTTGTTTTTAGAAACCACTTTTTTGCAGTGTGGTGTGCGTTCCACTGCAAACAAAGTTGTTTTTACGTAGAACTTGAGAATCTTACTTACAGAAAGTTTTTTGAAGAATCTCTGTTCATGTTGACCTTTCTTCCTCCTCATTTGAGTAATTTTCTTGCCCCTGTATCTAAATTCCCATTGAACGCAATGTCAAAGGGAACCCTTAAATACTGCAACAACCACAATTTATTTTTATGCCTGTACAGAGGCAGCACATGAGAAACAGCTCGTATAAAACATACATGAACTGTGTCTGTGTACATGTATGACAGAGAGTGAGAAAAGGCAGGGATATAGATGGTGTGGGAGAGTGGGTGGGCATGTCTTTGTTCTGTCTGAATGCTTCCTCCAGCACAGCAAGTGTTTATCCCGCTGCTCTCCCACTCGTCCTCTGTCTCTGCTTGGACATGCTGCATGCATTAAGATCAAGCGATTACATTTCTGCCTCCTTGTATATGACAGACAAACAACCACTTCAACAACACATTCAGAGGTTTACTAGCTTTGGCTCCGGTTTCATATAAAACTGTTATCAGTTAATATTATTAGTCAGGTGTGACAATCTCATTTGATTTTAGTGGAGTTTATGTTCACTTGGGGACCTTACCTGAATGACATGTAACTGACTAGAAAAGCACAATACATATCATATTGTATCAGTCAAACCAGAACACACAAACATCATACATACATTACAAACATGAGCCAGCAGCTCATTCAGCTGCCTTTTAGCAAGTGCTGGTTTATATCACTACTGCTTGAAAATCTCCAAATATATAGATTCATCTCTTAGGAAAAACAATATACGTAACCAAATCCATAAAAATGAAGTGTAAAAAAATTAAGTAGGCAGCTCAGTTGAAAATCTACAAATTGCAAGTGATAATCAACTTAATGTTTACATATATGTGGTTGAACTTCTGGGGTGAATTTTTGTTGAACACTTGAAACTTGAACACTTTGAACTTGAAAAGTTCATCTTCAACTCAGAGCTCGGCGATATATCAATATAGTTCTGTATGTATGTATGTATGTGTGTGTATATATATATATATATATATATATATATACATATATATATATAAATGCTGCCCTTATTAGGGTAGTTCTTTTGTAATGTTTGTTATTCTTTTTATGGCCTATTTTATTTCATAGGCTATTTTTGTATGAGATTTTTTAAATATTTAAATGTGCACTTTATGGAGCTTTGATTAAAAAAAAAAAATCAAACCTGTTGTTATCCAGTATTTATGTTGACTTAAATAAACGGTTTCAGTAAAACTACTTGTGACATGTCATATTTGGCTTTGACTTTGGCTGAACATTTGCTCTCACTTTGCGATAACAATATCGGGATATATATCGTATATCGATATTCAGCCCAAATATATTGGGATATGTCTTTTGGTCCATATTGCCCCGCCCTAGTTCAACTAAATTATTGTGAGAATATGTTCTTGTACTTCTACAGACCAAGAGAAACACATGAAATGTTTGATGTTGTCTATGTTGTCTCCTCTAGATACATTAATGGCAACTTGTCTGATTTTTTCTGCATCAGGTGTGGATGCCGAACGAGGAGAGGAGTCATGGTTAATACGTTTGTCAATCTACTATTCAAGGTTAACTATGACTTTTCAGAGTAGAGACACTGGTAATATGAGACTGTAATTTCCCTTTAAGCCAACAGCAAGTGAAAGTGAAAGATGTTTTTGAAATGTGTTTTTGCATGAACAGCAGAGCAAAGACTCCTGCAGCTACACAGTGCTGTTGGCATCAAAAACTAATCCCATGTGACAGGAGAGGCTGCTCACAGAGGCAACTGTGGAATGTATACAGCTGTTTCCAGAAACACAACTGAAGGCATAGTGCCATGCTTCAAATAAGCTATTTATACATTTACACAGGGTGACTAAGCACTTTCAAGGCCTTCATTAGCATTCATAAGGGCTGCACAATTTATCGTGACTTCACTGAAATCGCAAAATGGATTATTGCAATTTACAATTTACAATGTTTGTTATTGGCAAAATATGCGTCAAAACAACTATTTTTTCCACAAAAAAAACAAAACTTCTCATTTTAGTAGATTTTTCCAACTAAACAAGAATAATGCGAAAGCGATCATTCCCTCCAATAATCTGAGATATGTTGCAATTACAATATCAGTCAAAATAATCATAATTCGATATTTTTTCAAAATTGTGAAGCCTAATTAATGAACCCACCATCCTGAATGTTATCATCACATTGAATAACTGTTCACATTTTATTGAGACTGGACTCCCCTCAAAAATGACTATATAGGGCATTTGTACAGGCAGCATAATATCATATTTACGTTTTAGACTGTCCTCCGTCTTACGTGTCATTATGGGTGGTATTGACAAACAGTCTATCTGTCATTTTGGTTGGAGATGTTTTGGTTTTATTAGGTTTCTGTGCCAAAACTACATGTTTAAGGTTGTAAAAGGAAGAAAGGACAAAACTACATGCTTAGGTTTAATAAAAAACAATCATGGTTATGATAAAATACCTCAATTTTCTAACGTACCCACATCAAGACACTTACATGGTAGATAAAAGACACTTACATTAAATATAAATTACTGAAGGGTTACTCTGCCCTGTGTCCTGTGCTTAAGGAGCCAACCGCCATCCCTATTTCCCTCCTTGTGCGGATGCTGTTGCTCTTTATACCACATCACTTCTTCTCCTGTGGTCACTTAAGGTTGGTGCCTAACAATAAACATTAGAATAGCAGCACAATTAATAGACCATAGACGGTAGAGCAGGCCCTTCTAATCCATGCCTATGAGGTGGATAACTGCTGGTAAAGTGTTTTTAATTTAATTGTGTGATAACATTTGAAGTGGGAGGTGAACCTTTGGCTGTGTATTTTTTACACTTACACCAGTTTCACTCTCTGTATTATATTATTGAAAGTGTCGACGTGATAATGACTTATTTATTTATTCTATGAGTTTAACATAGAGGCCCCTTCACTATTTCATAAACCAGAAATAATGCACACATGGATGTACTTATTCAGCTGTAGTTAATTAAATTTTACTGCAGAACAAAAAAAATTTGATCAGTTCCCTGAATGCCACATTCAAATCCTGGCTGAGTAAACAAACATTTCAACGGTTTGGTCGGGCCCCAGAGACAATGAGTAGGGAGAGCGAGGTTTGTTAATCCTGATAACACTTTCTGTTGTTGTGGTTTGGGTTTGGCGAAAAGAAGGGAATATCCCAAGGATACCTGCAATAATGGTGTGTCTGTTTTGGACAGTAATGATAACACTGATTAAAGCAACTCTGATTTATGTATCGCTCCCATCCGAAAATGAGAGCGAAATGTGAGATGAGAGTATTGCCCAGGGTGAAAACAACTCCAGCCATGACATTTGCTGATTCACTTGGATGATTAGAGGAGGGATAGAGGATGTATGTATGTGTGTGTGTGTGTGTGTGTGTGTGTACATGCTCTATAAAACCCTTTTTAACCAAGCAGATAAGCCTACAGATTTATGGTGGTCAAGTCGTAATTTTTACTTTCTGAAAGGTCAGCAAGTTTTCATCTCACAAGAACAAGTAATATGGCAGTTCCATAATGACAAAAACAAAACAACAATAATGTGCATATCTCCTACTACGGTGCAACAAAAAAAAAATCATTACTCATGAGATATCTGTTGTTACTTACTTGCTTGTAAGAATGACCCATTGAGTTGCATAGTGAATCTAATTAATATATATCTAAATATATACAGTATCTAAATTGCTCATGCATTGAAGAGTATCACTTGAGTCTGGAGAAAAGAAGATCCGCACACTGCTGATTCTCAGCATGAAAATTTATGTAAATGATGTTTTCTGTGGAGTGTGTTTTTCTGTCAGCAGGAATAACAGGAAAACTACCGGCCCGATGGTCCCATGGTTTAGCTAGCACTCACCAGAAGGATGAAGTAAACAAATGAAGTAGAAAAGAAGATTAAAGCAGGTCATGAACCGCTCGCCAGCTGCACATCCCACTCTGAGCCTGTGCCTGTAGCAGCAGAACTCTGTTTAAAAAAAATAGAAAAATAACAATGCCCCTCTAATTACTACCAAATGTACTGACAATATATGATTCACCATCATTTCTGAAGGTGTCATAATCAACCAAGGAGCAGTTTTCAGTATTACTCATTTTTCTCAATAATGTGAAATGGACGGACACATCACATTCGCTGCTTACAGCACCTTCTTCAGTTACTGTGGTTACTTTCTAATTTCAGCAGCTTTTCTCTCAGATTTTCACAGACTTTCCTCTGAATTTATTATCAGTTTGTGGGTTTTGGTTTTTAAATAAACCTCTCGCTGTCTTCCGTGCTGCAGTAAGACTCTCTGTGTGTTACTGATGTGCTGGGGACGATGTTTTACCAAAACACACATATCACAGCATCAATGGGGGGATGAACTGTGCTGTGCAGGGCCAGACATGCATGGTCAGAATGTTTGTGTAGGCAGGAGTGGGTTTCAGAAAACAGTCAGACGTGCCGGTTTCAAGGGCATGGCCTTGGTGGAGGTCTGCACTCTGAGTTCTCTTCTAGTTGATCATCCATCTATAAAAGCAAGTAGCGTCTGTGTGTGTGTGTGTGTGTGTGTGTGTGTGTGTGTGTGTGTCTAGGGCATATCTCGCTGACCGTTAGTCAGACTGACCTAAGATATAATAATAACACAATTCACTCTGGATTTTAGCTCTATTTTCCAATAATATTCAAATAGTTTCCGGCGAATATCAATGTTCAATGTGTATGTGCTGGATGGTGTGCGTACCTTATGAAAAGTAAGTGTTTTATGGAGTTGTAGACGTTGTTGTAGTGGTCTGCGTAGCCACAATATATGAAACACAATAGTTATCAATCACATTCCACAACACACCTAATAACCCTTACTCACATTATTCACATCCATCTGTTTGTGCTGCATGTAAACTTATTCCCTCCTATATCTGTGTCTGTATTTATGTCTAAACATGTTGAATGATTAATTTTATTTTTCTTAAAATAACTATTTCTGTTCTCTTTATATCTCAATGTACATCCATGTATTACCCAATATACAATTTGTATATGAACACTACGCAAGAGTATTACACCTCATTGTACATCCCACTTTCACACACAACCTCATTTGGCCATAAAATCATGAAAAATCTACTTAATCTCCCACTATATGAATACATACTTCCTACGGGCACTGCACTATTACTAACAATTTCAGTTTCTGTGGACCTTCAGCAAGATTGTTTGACAGAGTGTGCAGGATTAAATTGTTTGAAAATCTCAATCTATGATATTTTTAGTAAAAAAAAGTTATACGTTTAAAAACAATTCTAAGATACTGAGACTGGTCTCGCAAGAAAATTGACAGCATCAGTTGTTTCAGCAAGAGCACATTTTACATGTTTAACATAAACCCCCTAATGGCACTAGAATTTGTGAAGTTGGGATGCATGGATAGAAAACAAAACGTTTGCACAAATAACCCCATACACTCATGTAACATCCATTCTGTGTTTTTGTATAAACTGTCCTCACCATGCAAAATTTTACATCTCAGTGCCTCAGTGTTCAGCAGACTGTAAAATGGCCTGACTTATTAACTTTTCAAAGCTAACAGGCATGAAGAGAGCAGTGTTAGCGATTTAGCCGTACCCTGACAATGCCCACATGGCCTGTGTGTACTCATGGCAGTGTAACGACGGAAGCTGGTGTTACGCCAGGCAGACACACACAGTGTTTCCATATGGTGGTCCCCGAAGAGGGAGAACATATCTGCTGCTATGCCAGACTGCCTCTGTGATCTGGTCCACTGGGTACTGAGCTGTTGTACACATCAGCATATTATACCATATTTTGTGCATTCATATTCATATCAGATCCTTAACTATCACAGCAAGGTGGAGCACGTTTTGTTTAATTGCAAATTCCCAAATAATGGCCTTTATTTATCTGAGCTGCAAAATAAACAAAGACTTGATTTCAAATAAGCGTATATCAAAGTCAAAAGTTACTAAGCTATATTCACATCCATATATAGTCACATCCATGTTTTTAGATCTGCTCTTACTTTCATTTGTTTTTATTACTGTAGTGCATACTCAACACTTCCTCTTGTTTCATCCTATTACCAGTAGGTTATCTTGATAAATTCAGAATAATGTCAATATCCACTGCAGCCAAACTAGAACTGGACGCATAAGGTAAAAAAAATGATAGATATATGCACACACAATATAAACAAAGAATTGTGACCACTTAGTGGAAACATTCAGACAACACTACCTGGTTAGATCTAGGAAACAATTGTATTTTGGTTTAAAAAAAAAAAAAGTCAAATTGTTGCATTACTTCTGGACACAAACACATGACATAATTATGTACCAGGCGGCAACCTCCGGGTCTGAGCAGGGAGACAAACTTAAGCTGCATTCTACCGAAAATTCCAGCAGGGGGTGCTAAGTGTGGCAGATGGAATAAGCTGCTAGTATAAACAACCAATACTGTTGTCTTTCGGGGAAAGGACAGTCTCTTACATTTACTTGACAGTTCTTTTACAAATGCGGTGAAGTGTTAAAAGAAAGTATTTATATTTTGACTGCAGCCAACAGAAAAAAAACTATAATAAAATAAGAAAGTAGATGTGACTGGAATGAATGAATGATTAAAAATTGTGTGATGATTAATAGCTCCCACACCCACACAGTTCTGTCTAATCTCTTATCTTAGCAACCATCCTTTCTTTTCTCATGCTGAAGCCCAGCTGTTGTTTACAACTCAGCCATTGTTTGAATGCTGAAAGCTTGAATCAATGAAAGTTTTAATCTGAGAGTTTACAGGATGATATTAACTGGTGATTGGGTATGACATGTTAAAATGGACTGTGTGAAAATCACACATCAGGTGATGTTTTCCTTTAGGATTTTCTGCTTCTGCCTTATCGCCAAGTCATGTCATTGCACTAGCTCTGCTTGCATCGTTGTAGTGTAGAGATGCATTTAGGTGAAATGTAAAGAAAACTTTGTGCAATTGCACAAAGTCAATGGAAAGCCCTAAGTGGATGTGGAGTCATCCTGCATGATGCAAACTGAAGCAAAGATGTGACTGACTGAATAAAGCATTGGTTTAAAAATGTGCACTGCATTTGGTATTAATGTGTGAAATGCTACCTGATTTCAGATTCCCATTTAACAAGACACTAGTGAGCATTCTGCATTTTGGCAAAAAGAGCAGTGGCAATTCATGTAATGATACAGACACCGCCACTTTCCCCTGATAACTTCAGTGTTTGCACTGGAGGATGCTGCTGTGGGAAAAGAGAGCCAGTTGTGTTTCGAGCCTTACAAGTGGTACCAATTAACCTTGACGGAGCACCTCAATGTGATGCTAACACTGATATTAATATCCTCTTCTCACCCTCCTCCACACAGCAGTGACTCAAAGCTGCTATCTTTCACTGAAGAACAGACTGAAGGATCTTACGCAGAAGTGTTTTTACAAGCTAAAATGCAGTAGAATATGTGTTGAATAAAGTTTGAGCATAACATGATGCATGTGCATCACCATTTGTTCCTGCGATCACTGAAATGAAACACCTTGACTGTGACTGTTAACAGTTCTTTCACAGTTATCAAACTGTAACCAGAAGACTGAGACCACGCCAGCTGTAACACCAAATCATGCAAGGAAGTAAATTCTCTTCCTCATTTCCTACCCATCTACTTCCAAAGCCTTTGATGGGACCACACCATAGACTGTATAAATAATGGACGTAGTGACTGTGACCTCACCCACTGGTTTGTGAACTGCCCGTTGGAAGCATCGAGTTCAGCGTTACACTTATCGCCATCTTGCGTCGCTATCTTGTTGATACGGGGAGCAGACCATATTTGGACTGTGGAGGAGCGAGAGGGATCTGATCACTGATTACACGCCTCTCTACACCTCAACCTGACTGAGAGAAGCAGCTACTAATTCATGTTAGCATTAACTGGAGTGTTAACTGGGATGTTAGTTTTGGCTAGTAAAAAACAAAAACAAAATGTATGTAACTTACCAAAAAAAAAAATGAACAGCGACTCCTTGGAGTGTCTGTTAGTCCAACCAAACACTGAACAAGACATTTTTAATTAACAAAACGTTCAAATAAACTGTCATTAAGTGAAAATACAGTGAAAGGCTCAAAGTTATGAGACCAAAAAACGTCCTTTTTTATATACATATTAGTTTATTGACACGTTGCCGTGGATACGCATTGTTCTGCTTCTCTCCTGGTGACGGCTCGACTTAATAGTGACCTGTCAATCAAAGGTAGCCACACCCCAAATCATATGATTCTTTATCTTCTATTTTCTTCTAAATGGGGCCATTATTTGAACTATTAACATCAAATTGTCTTGAAGAAGATTTTTTACTCAATGATTGAGACGAAAGTGTTGTCCTAAAAAAAATTTAAGGTAATAAATCAAGTGAGAATTTTCCTCATTTTGCATTGAAATTAATCGACAGAAATGTTTCTGCGGTCACACTTAGCGCCCCCTGCTGGAATTTTCGGTAGAATGCAGCTTAAGGCACTTCCTGGTTTGCCTCCCTGCTCAGACCCGGAGGTTGCCGCTTGGACCACATCCATCTTCAAACTCTTGATCATCTTAACTACAAAAGTTTTGTGACTGCATCTTGTGTCTCCACAGAAAAGCTGGTACAGCTCTTTACGGCAATATAGCGGGACTTTTGCAGAAACACAGTCTGAAAGGTTCTTTAGACTCACAACAATAGAGACCACACACTGTCCCTGCTGCTTCAGGCAGAAATCATTTGTTTGCCCTATCAAACTTGCCTTGTTTGTCTTGCCTATGCCTATTTTATTATGTCAAGGAGACGCTCTAACATAAATGTCAAATTCCTCAAAGTAAAGTAAGCTTTAAAAAAAAGAATTAGAAGAAACTCTACTCCTCTGTTCATGCTGTCTCCTACTTGTAATAAATGTTTGTTGCACCAGGTCTTGGTGTTTTTAAGCACTTACTTACTTACATGTAAGTGGATGTTAGAGAGAAGGAAAAAACACACAAATTAGGCCTACACAAAGGCATTGTTTGCATCCACAACTGACGTTTTAGGATATAAAACATTTGTCTGTAGAGAGCCATTCATGGGAAGGAAAAACAGGTTTCAGTGCATACCAGCCTTGTTCTGATAGAACAAATGTATTTCTTCAGGACTTGAAAAGACAAGGACAAGTAACAGAAAAACTCAGACATGAGGTAAAACTACACACTAAGGATCGAGGCGGAGGAGAATATTTTCTGAAGAGAGCAAATTAGAGTGAGTAGAGGAGGAGGATGTGGGAAAGTACAGGATGATTCACTGGGGAGAGTATGAGCCGAGGCTATTAGACATAGTTCGCAGTCTTATCGCAGGATGTGGAGCTGATATTTTTGGAGGGGAGGTGAAGAAGCCCTCTATCAGCCCATTAGAGAGACATTAAGTTCTTTTAATTAACTCTTACTGTGCAATTCTGACCAATTTATAGGGTTTAATTAGAGTTTTAACATTTCATATCTGCTGAAAATTAGCAGTGCATGTCTGGTATGAAAGAATTCAGAATACAGAGGCCACATTAACTAACAGGAACACATTTGTATGAAGCAAAAACATTGTATTGTATTTGATTACGTAAATAGTGTCTATTGAAGAAATACATTTTTAAATAGAAGTTAGATTTTTTTTCTGGTAGCGGGAATAGTCTTCACACCTGCTTCCTTTTTATTATGCAGATTAAAAAGGGAACTTTGAAGCAGTTAAGTATTTCCTAAGTACATGCAGAAAAATATGACTCATATTTATGTTTTAGACTGCCGTTCGGTAGCATCTTGCGGACATAATAGTAATGACTGACGGTGATGCAGAGTTTAAATGGCAGATATCACACTATGGGAGGTGGATGGGCTGAACAAATGGCAGACTTTCACCCAACAGGCTTCATGTCTCATGTGAAAACAAAAGTAAACTACTTTTTATGTAACTTCTGTGGCTCACACACCCTAGTCACTACTTCACTGCATTTACGTACATTTATTTACTGTTTAAAAGTCCTTTATAACGCCTAACCAGGAAGTCCCTAAACCTAGGTCAGTGGTTTTCTAGCCTAAATTCACAGAAACTGCAGCCTTTCGTGAGCGTACATGTATGTATAATGAGGCTGGGCGATATGGACCAAAAGTCATATTCCGATATATTTAGGCTGAATATCGATATATGATATATATCACAATATTTTTGTCGCAAAGTGAAAGCAAATGTTCAGTCAAAGTCAAATATGACATGTCCCAAGTAGTTTTATTGAAACCATTTAATCAAGTGAACATAAATACTGTGTAACAACAGGAGTACCTTTTTTTTCAATCAAAGCTCCATAAAATGCATATTTAAATAAATAAAAACATCTTAAATAAAAACAGCCTATGAAATAAAATAGGCCAATCTAACGAACTAAATTTATAAAAAAATAACAAAATATGACAAACCCTAGTAAGGGAAGCATTCATATATAAAGAAAGAAAAAAAATGAACTATATGCAATATGGTCTAATTCCATATCACAATTTTAAAAATATCAATATATTTTTTATACAGATATATCGCCCTGCCTTAATGTATTATGACGTGTGCTATCTTTAGAATGCTCTGCAGTACCGTGAGCCGCAAAACACTCATATGTGTTGTTATAGGTGGTACTGACAAACTCTGAATTCAACCAAAGTTAAACATTGTGTTGTATTTGATTGTAGTATTCCTTTCATATCACTATTTAACACATTATTAATTTCTTGAAAGCTTAGGTTTCTTATCAGGTTAGTCTGCACATAGCTGCTCAATCTTTCTAATACAGTATCAAAGGGCTGCACAAATCAAAAACTGCCCGAAGAATGGTACAAAAAAACAGATTATATTGTAATTGACTGTAGTAAGGTATCAGAAAGATCATGCCAATTAATCTCATTTGTTTACTGACTGAAAGATCAGATTTCTTTTTTTGAATTTCTGCTAATATACAGGGGATGGACAAAGTAACAGGAACACCTGAGTAAAAGCAAGCGAAAATGTGTGAAAAAGTGTATTTAAGTGCAGTAAGACTTCCCTGTTTCTTATCTGGTAACAGTGTTAGTCTTCACAGAGCTCTGCTGTCTCCCCTGTCTGCCACTCTCTTTCCTCAGCACTCCTTGAGCTGTCTGATCAGTAAGAGAGCTATCACCATGACCTCTGACCCCTGTGCCGCCTGTGGTGCTCTGCCTTTTGGGGCTGAGCTCGGTTTGCTTTGCTCGCTCCTCGGGTGGGAGGGGTGACTTTGATGTGCCAGAGCTAAGATTATTACAGCCCCTCTGATTCTCAGGGATCATAGTCGGCAGCACGAAGGCCGACAGCCGTAATACCACCTGACAAACTGAATCAGCTTATCAGTGAAGCAAACACTGCATCAGACTAAGCAGTGGGAGCCCATGTTGCTGAGATTTGCTTGTCACTTGTCTTGCTCTTGAACAGGTATGAAGGGTGACAAGCCAGCTTATTATAAAGCCAGTCATAGAAAGCAGTGTTCAACACTGCATGGGTTTTTAAGGCTCAAAGCAAAAAAGATATTATTCTACTAAAGCTCTCATGTATTTATTATGCTCATTGAGTATTTATTGACATCAGTCTAAGAAACAAGTAATTTGATATTTGTTGATATACTTTGATTATTTTTGACAAAAAGATCTGCAACCTTTTAATTCATTGAGCAGGCTAGTTAAAGTCAGTTAAATCTGTGAAGGTGATGTGTTAGATTTCCCTTTTCATTGTCTCTGTAAGGTAAACTTATGAAACCGTGAGTCTAATAGAGGCCCATATGTACATGTAAAGCAAAACAGGTCAATTTGTGATGAGGGACAGGGGGCTGTTTCACAACATTAGCAACTTGCAAGCTTTCATTTTCTAAATGTGATGCAAAATGTATTATTTAGTGCTCTAGGATTCCACATCTATCTGGAATGTGCAAGAGACAAAAATTGGTGACATATAATTGCCACCACTTGAATCTGTGTGAATAACGCTTTGTTAGATGGAGTCCTTAATTAGAAAGAACCCTTATGTTAGTAGCTATATTGTTCTGAACACTATAATATCAGTGTTGTATAAAAAATAATATTGGCGCAATAAATTGGCAAACTGATTAGTGTAAGTTTAAAAATGTATACAGTGGCAAGAAAACGTATGTGAACTTTGAAATGGCTTGGTTTTCTGCATTAATTCGTCATCAAATGTGATCTGATCTGCATCTCAGTCCCAAGTATAGACAAACACAGGAGCTTCATCTAATACCACACAAACAATTATAATATTTCATGTCTTTATTGAACACATCCATTTAACAATCCCTTTTTGCCACTGTACATAAAAACGCTTGCAGCACAATATTAAGAAACTTTATTCTGAAAATGAAATTGACTGAGTGAGCAGAGTGAGTGCAAGACAAAACTCCGATCCTTCATGGATTTTATCATCCCATTGCATCAGTCCTGAGTGGGAAATGTAGATGAACTGAAGGTAATTTGAAAAGGCTTTTGAAGCCTCCAGCCACTGGAGTTGTTCATAAGAGGATGCAACTCAATACTTAGAAGGTGTGCCAGAGAATGTGTACACTCGCTGTGCTGCGTTAAAATCCTCACATTATCCGTGAAACATAATCAGAAGGATTTCAGCCTGGGAACGCTCTGAATTTCATGGGCAATTCTCAGATTGATCCACTCAGCTGCAATTGGTGCTTAGGCTCTTTAGGGATGAGAGGACCCGACAGAAAGAATGTGACTGAAGAAATACATGAAATCCTGTCTGTGGGAAAATGCATTGGCCTGAGAGAAAAAATGTGCATCTCTGCTGTGAAGCCTCTCTTCTGGCTTTTAAAATTTCAAAGGAACACCAGGTTTATAAGGCTGCTAGACCAGTGTAGGAAGACAAAATGGGTTTCACCTTTAAAATACTGCATGTCAAGTGATCCTTAAAATAAAAAAAGTCCTGTAAAGACTGATAAAGTGGTCCTCATTGACATTTTGAGTACTGTTTCAATGCTCAATGCTCAATATTTATTCTATTTTATTTACATTTTTCACAGCGCCCCAAATTTTTACAGGGTTGCACGACACATGTTTACTACAGACAAGGAGTTTTAGTGCCTGTGTGAATTATCAATCTTGTCTGTCAGGTGAAAGGCAGGAGTGATGTGTGTTGTTAGACTACACAAGAAAATGCACGTCTAACTTCCACATTCAAACATTCCTCACCTGATAGATGCTTGACAGAAGTTTCATGCAATAGCCTTAAATGTAAGCTATTGAAAGTGAAAGTATTGTAATGAACTGTAGATGATTATAATACAGTTTAATGCATGTGTTTCATGTGATATTCAGGGGTTACTGAGGGTTACCATCAGCCTGTGGGCTGCACTTTGAGCAATTATGCTTGCAAAACTTTGAAGGTGGTCTGAGAGATCAGATGGGTACACCAAACAATGTGACAGTGTGTTCATTTCCCCTTTTCATAATTTGAAAGAATCATTTTTTATCAGAAATCAATATCATCTCACCTTGTTTTTGTTCAAGTTGAACCTATGTGTTTTTGATCTCTTTCAGACCTTAGTTCTACTATTCGGATTGTGTAGAGTTGGCAAGAATATGTGCCATTTTCAACAAGATCTCCAACCTTAACGAAAGAATAGACCGCTTGCCAATACCACCCATTCGACACGTATGAGTGTTTTACACAGTGTCAAAATTACAATGACACAGTACAGAGGAGCATTCTAAAAATAGCACACGTCATTATACATACAGGTCGGTTCGTGAAAAAGGCTGCAGTTTCTGTGAATTTAGGCTACAAAACCAATGATCTATAGGTTTAGGAGAAGACATAACAAATGTAACTTAAAAAAAAGTTGTTTACTTTTACCCGTTCTCCTGGGTAAAGTCCACCAATTGTTCAATACAGTCATCTTCCCTCCCTCCCGCCCTGACTATGTAGGGACAATGAAGCTTTGTGAACCATTTGCTTTATTTTCCGAGTCCACTAGATGGCGCTCTTTGTTCAAAAAAGGGCTGAAAAGACACTCAGGCTGCGGTCGAATAGTCAAAAAAATCAGCTCCTAAGTCCTTTCCTAACCACTTTTCCTTAACCTCAATGGAAAACGTCACGAGGTCCGCCAGGATGGTCCGGTGTATCCTATGCTAAAGGAGATACTAAAGGAAGCATTGAAGCTCCTTTCCTTAACAGTTAGAGAATTCGAACAGCTCTTATCATGGCGGCTACGATAATACTTCCGGGTCATTTCACTCAGTTAGGAAGGTTCCTAAGCAAATTTGACTATTCGACCGCAGCCTCAATTACCATTGCTGGAGCCTTTTTTTTAAAAAGCCAAGACTGACATCTAGTTGGGTCAAATAATAAAGCAAATGGTTCACAAAGCTTTATTGTCTCGTCACTAACATCCACAATTTAAAAACATAAATGTGAGCCATATTTTGCTGCATGTACAAGTATATTGTATATTGTCGTTTTTGAGGGAGACCAGTCTTGCTATTTTTAAGTTCATACAAAAAACTATCCTGGGCTGCATAATGTCTTCAACAAAGTAATATAAAATGTTGCATAATAATGTCAGAAGACAGGAATGACATTGAGGGCACAGGGATGCTTTAATATGCTATGTATTATTTAATGTTTTAATATTTACTATATTTTTAATTCTTGCATGAAAACATACATTTCTTTTTCACTGTCACTAGACATGATCAGTAAATGTTATTGTTTGTAAAATTTAGATTGAATGTCTATTAGTAGTTCATAGTTATTTGTCAGTTGGGGTTGTCAGTGACTAATCAGCAGTTTGTCATTATTTAATACAAATATATTTTGAATGCCACAATAGTTTTTGAGTAACATTGTCATGTATTATACATGAGCTAAATACTAGTTATTTCAGCTGACCTTGGCAGTGCTCAACAACAATGAACATAATTGTATCTTTTTTTTCTTCCTTTTTCTTTCCCATGTAGAAATAATTCTCCTCTGCACTATGCACATACTACAGCCATGAAATTAAATGTCACAGTAAGATATTTTCCTCACACTGTTTAATATGGACTGTCACTACATCTCAGCACCAAATGAACTACATAAATCACACACAAATAAAGTAATTTACCCTTTAATTTTTTTTAAAAAGACGTGTGGTGCATTCAGCATTGTTATATTGCCTCTTTTCTTGATTGTGATTGTGTTGCTCTTAGAAGATTCCTGTTCTACCTGGTGGCTACCGATTGATTTGCTGTTAGATGGCTGGAAGGTGATGCATGGCTGCCCTCTCTGGATAAAAGAGGCATCTGGTGTCAATGCCTTTAAAGTCAAGCATCTGTCATTCCTAAGGACATCTTTGGATTACCTTGTAGAATGATGAACCCACCAGAGCTCCCACAGCGCTAAAAGATCCTGGCTATTAACACATGTATCAGCTGCTCTTCTAAAACGACTCCAGATTCACTCCTCAAATATATTGTCTATGTCTTCATCCCACGAGGTGTTTTAGTTATATTTAAATACAGCATCAGTGAAGAATACACATTTTGAAGAATACTCTCCTGGTGTATTGGGATGGAAATTAAGACTTGCAAGTGCCTCAACATCTAAGGAGAACTGTTTGATAGTATTTCCAGCCTCTGTTGCAAAAATTGATTTATATAAAGTACAAAGGATGCAGCTTGTGGTGTTTGTTCTGTTCAGCATAAGCCTGAGGCCAATTCTAGTTACATCTTTGCCTTTTTGTCAGTCTTTTTACTGCAGCTTTTTGGATATGTGAATCTCAGAAGGCTGTGTTGGGCATCAGCAATCAAAAGTTATGTATCTATGACATCCATCTAGTGGTCAGCTCTGCCAATCAGATGAGTGCACCAAGGGTCAATCCCAGCTCAGCAGGCTTCGTCCAACGTGGACGTGTGCCAAAAAAAAAGTGAATTATCATCTATTGTCTTGTTGGCAAATAATATGAAAATCAGATAACAACATACAATCCTCAACAGGATAAACTCCATGAAGTTCAGGCAAACTTAAGAAATCCTCTTAATAATTTCAGCTTTTACTGGCATTAGATTTGGATTAGTGTGTACACAGCTGTCCCACTGCTGCAGGCCTTATGGAGCCCTCCTGATCTCTCCTCTAGAGCAATGAATAGCCAACATTTCAACATATTAAGTTTACTGCTCCTCACAGAATGAAACATATTTAATGTGGGTGCTCCATGACCTTTCCTCTAGGACAACCATCAGAACAAACTACACATTTCAGACATTGTTTTGCTCTGCCAAGCATACTTAGGACCTGAGAATTAGAGCCCGACTGATACATTATCACATGCACGCAGATGGCACTAGGGACGGGGGGATATGTCCCCCCCAGATTCATAGTGGTCCTGATCCTTTCCCCCCACTTTCAGTGACAAACATCGCCGGGAAAACAGAGGATTAATGTTCCCTTACTTAGACTACATTGCAACGCACATAGAGAGTCCGGCGGCTAGTGGTGCGTTCAAGGTCTACACGAATTTCAGAATTTTCAACGTTGTTCCGAGCTCCAAGTTCCGATTTTCAGTGTTAATATATAACACACCAAAAGGCGTTACAGTAAGAACGTGTTAGACCCGCCTTGAAAATAAAAGCAAACACGTAGCTTGCAAAATAAGAGCACATCGATGCGTTAGCACCACAGAATTTGCAAAAAGACTGTCAAAATATGACGCCTTAAATAAAACATATATGAACCCTTATTATCCTTTACAATAATTCATGAAAAAATATGCAATGATTAAGATGGAATAGTGGCATTAGAATGTGCGAGAGGCACCAAATTTAGGCTTTTAAGGCAAAAATGTTCTCCAGGGCATCATGCTCCCGGACACCCAGACTTTATTTGGGTCCCCCCGTCTCAGAGAATCCTGACAGACAAGAAAATGCCCAGCAGTATGTTCAGGGTGATGAAAGGAGGAGAGATGTTTTTGGGTCCTTCATTGAGTCAGCTTCAAGTCAGTAAATTTGTTTGGCTGCACTGGGAATTTCATGTACAAACTTTTATCTATGTAAATATGTTGGTTGTTGTTTACACTACAGTTCATCTAAAAATGCTGAAATAAAACATATTTTGGTTAAATTAATTTTGGAGTGGAAACATAACTAATTGAGTTGAAATAATTTGGTGAGCTTTTTTTTGTACAAACATGCATTGTCCCCATGGTGATGGGGTGATATTTTGGGTTCAAAGAAAATTGTCTCAACAACTCAACTATACACATATTCATGTTCCCCGCTGGATGAATTGTATTAGTTTTAATGCATTTGGTAGTTTTCCACCTCTCAATCTGTCTAGTAAGCGTGTTTCTTCTCCTTATCAAAGAAAGATGAATGACAGTGAGAACAAAGAAAAAATCATTTTGGGCGCCATTTCTACAGAGATGTGCCGATGAGCCCACAGTACTGCCCTACAAAGCAGGTCAATATTTTCCACCCAGAAGCTGTTCTGGTGCTGAAACGGCTGCTTAAAGTCTCACATTGCTAAGCTGTACTTCACTAGGGCTTTTTGCAGTTACTGTACAAACAACTACCATTTTTCTCCAATACGACACACATTTGAGATAAGATGTTTTGTCACATAAAAAAGGATGCCTTGAATGTCATGAAAATGATAATAACTCATTTTTGACCTGAAAAATGCAGTTACTGCCTTTTTGCTTTGTAGGGCAGAGTAGTCCTCTGCATAGAAATCCCCATGTAGTGAGAAGGGAGTGGTGAATAGGTGAATGATTTTAGACCCAGCCATTGCGAAACATCAGCATGTTAACATTGTCAGAGTGAGCGTGTCAGCATGCCGACATTTGCATTTAGCTAGCTCAGTCTCACAGAGCTGTAAGTGTGGTTGTAGACAGCCTTGTGTAACTTTCAAATACAGATATTCGTATCAGATTACAGATATACAGATATTATTATCAGTTTGGCTCTCCTAAGCATGCCATCTGTATACTCATCTGTGTGCTGTTGCATCTACCATTCTTGCATTGTTGGCTGTAATAGAGCGCAGCCTCTAAGGGCTGCTAGGCAGACCTGAGATAGTTAGTCATCTTGGACTATGATCTGCAACAGAACGCTCCCTCCCCAGGTATCTCCTTATACAGTTTGGGCTGTTTTGTTGTATTACAGTTGGGCACAGACTGTGTTTTTGCCCCTCTGTGTCTGGCAGTTCTTACCTGCACTGTGCTGTCTCTCTGCCATAGGTTCACTCACGGGCTCAGCCCGCTAATCACAGCCTCCACGTCTCTCACTCCCACACCAACAGAAACAGACGACCTGGAGAACACAAGATGACAGCACACCTTCGGCTCAGACATGCTCTGTCACACAAAAACAAGTCACACAGTCACACAAGCAGGCTATAACAAGCACCCTGCAGTATGCTAACACATACTTAAACTTTACCAGTGTTTTCATATGGTTTAGCATATTTATTTCATATTGATTTACAAAAGGATTGCCCACTTCATGTATATATATATATATATATATATATATATATATATATATATATATATATAGATAGATAGATAGATAGATAGATAGATAGATGGATAGCATGTCTACAGAGACACACACACACACACACACACACACACACACACAAACACAAGCAAGTATTCATTAATGTACGGACACATGCACACGCACATACATCACTCTGCTCCACCATACATACACTACACACAATTGAAGAAATAAATGGAAAGTGGAATTAGATCTTGAGCTCAAATAGCTTTTCGTCCAGCTATGATTAATAGAGAAACAGCCAGCTCCAGAGCACAAAAGCAACCCCTGAGATCTGTTCCTGTAACACCAGTGCCACAGTAACTAGTCTCAATGGACGCTCTGCTGGGACAGAGATGAATGGTAATGACCTTCGGTTCTTGCTGCGCTGACATTTACAACTAATTTACACATTTTAAATTTAAGGTACTTAGCTTAGATTCCTATTCATAGTGAATTACATTGTTAGATTTAACTTCAGTTCCAACATGAGGAGGGTATTTATTTTCCTGTTTGATCTTTTATAATGATTGTTTCCAACCAAACCCTTGCACCATCTGAGTTCATGGAATGTGAAATGACCGATGGATGCCCTTGGAAGGGATTTGCTACTTCTTATATTACCTCTGGCAATGCTCTGTCTTGGGAAACAGAAGAGAGCAGTGTGTCGGTGTGGGGTGGGCTGTTGAGTCTTTGGTGAATTCACACAGTGCAAAGCAGAGCAGCATCACAGGCAGACCTCCTATCAATATCTGCAAATCCTGATGCACTGACACGGCAGCCTGATCCCACAGTCATTTACAGAATGTAAATACGATTAAATCATCTAGTACTCTCATCACACCTGCATCTCCATATTCATCCAACTTGTTAACAGCTGAGTGATGACTCCCTTCTTTATTGTATGTGGTATTCTTTTCTGTCACTTCCAAAATACAAAGATCAAAACCTGCTACACAGTATCTCGTGAGAGGATGGGAAACAGATTCCTGGTGCAATGTTAGTCATTTTTATTTTGGTGCTGGAAAAGGGAACTCAAATTAATCTTTAACTAAGTAAAGTTAGAAAAAAAACAGCAGTGTGTACAGGCCTGCTGAGATCCAACTACACCTGTGTTAAACATGCATGAAAGCAACTGAGCGCAAAATGAGATCAGGTCCTGTGTGGGATATGATCTAAGCACAGTGTTGTATACACAGAAGCATGATAATCACCCACTTAAAGCTACAGTACACGGCAACCTCACAGCTCCTGGTGATTTTCATATTTTATATATAAAGGTACGTGGAGACTATCCACACACTATCCTGTGCACCAACTTTAGTGTACTTCTGTTCTTGGTCTATTTGTTCTGGTTTGGTTCCCTTGCTGCAAAATAATGGAGATCTTGTGACAAACAATGATATTTAAGATCTGTGTTGAAGCAAGTATGCAGATATTTTATGAGTAGAACTATCAATACATCAATATAGATACTTAATTACAAAGAAAATGTCCAGTTCTTTAGTAGAGGTACAGCTCAATTAACCAACCTGATCTCACAAAATTATGTGAAATAACAATGACTTCTTAACACCGAATTCCATGCAGGTGGCACGTAATGTGTGAAAATTATGTGCCACCAGCATTCAGTGTGAATTTTGTAGCTCACGGTACTGCAATCTAAAAATAGCGCACACGTCATAATACATACGGTTAGTGGTTGTGAAAAGGCTGCAGTTTCTGTGGATTTAGGTACAAAACCACTGACCTAGGTTAAGGGTAAAAAAACCTCCTGCTTATAAAAGACAGTTTAAACAGTAAATAAATGTACGTAAATGCCAGGAGTGAAAAGTCATTTACTTTAGTTTTCTCCATGGGACACGAGATATAGTATCATATCTGACATTATTAGACTGTTAATACTGATAGATCAATGTATTTAGCAACATTTACTACTGTAGGTACTTGAGATAGTTTTGACTACTTTTTAAGTCAAGTAGCTCCCAACGTGGGGCACACCCCTCCAAAACGTCACAAGACCATTCTGTAGAGATTTTGTTTTTTTAAAGAGGAAAAAAGACAAACAACTTATTCCACATGCATCTACGTATATAAGTGGTTTGGATGTTTTGGAGATCTTGTAGAGAAATTGTAAATCTTTGGGCCTCAAACTGTGAGTTCGTAGAACTGATAACAATTCATAGACGTCATGACATCATGAGGAGGGACCCGACCTAAGGAAGGCTTTCTGTGAGGGTCACAAGTCAAAATAATTTAAAAGCAGTGATTTGATCTATAAGAATACATATTTTATTGACTTGTCAATTAAAATAATATATAAATAAACCTAATATCATAATCTGCGAATAAACGAAGAATCATAGCTGTCCCTTTGAAATGTAGTTTTATTCTGGCACCTGAGTGCGTAGCGAGGCACACATCACCAGATAGCTAAACACTGTGACTTGGCTGATGTACCACAAAGTCCTGAATGATGAAGGAGCATAAGTGAGTTCTCAACGTGCACTTGAACGTCCGTTTATTGCTGATACAGAGCTTGTCATGTGGTAGTTGTAGCAGTAACATCAACAGTGTGAAACTGAAAACAAACGAATACAAAATGACTATGCAATCCGCAAATAAAATACAAAATACAATTAAATGTGAGCAGAGATTATTTCTATAAACATAAATGAACTAATATACTCACAAACAAAGCTTCTCCAAGGCTTACACAGGCGGATGGAGTCAGATGAAAACAGAGAACCAAAACATGTTGTTTCCTACATTCCTCTAACTGGACAAAATGGCCGACTGCCTCGGCCCATGTGACCACTACCAATGAGACTCGCCGAAACAGGCTGCATTTTACTGAAGCCCTGTAGGAGGTGCTGTAACCTTTAAAACATGAATACAGGTAACATAACAAGTTTAGTGAAATATAAAGTAGCTGTAGTTGAGTAAAAGTACTTACTGCAGTTACTCTCAAACACTGTTTTGGAAACCACAAACTGGACAGACTCCTGTCCTGATTCAGACTGAAATAGAATTGAATCCAGACTGTAAACAAACAGCTTCACTGCAACTAATAATCATCCCTTCTTCCTCCAACTGTAAGTTGATTTGGACATCCAGAGATGTATTTTCACTGAGAAGCTATTTATCCTATACTACATATGCTATATTAAGCTATATGTTGGTATTTACACGAATAACCAGTGCACCAAACAGTTTAGCTAAGCCTTACTTCCTTTCATTCTCTACCTCCAGTTTAAAACTATAACGATGTGTCCGTTTATACTCTTAGTTACTAACGGTTAATCCATGTCTTCCAGCCAATCAGAATGCAGAACTTGGTCACTGTATAATGTGCTTTTCATTCACATCCATTATACAGTTTTTAAAAAAGTCATTATGTGCATAAGAGGGCAGCACTTTCCTGCTGCCAATATCATAAAATCATTTGACAGGACCAAAGAGGATGGTAAATTCCTGTATGCCTTTTTGCCATGGCTTTTATTAGATTGGTCAATATGAGCTGCTGGCCAGTGAAGTAGTTGGTGTGACACAATGTGCACTCAATAAATGACATCCTCTCTGTGCGTACCCAGTTTAACTGAGAGGTGAACACGGTACAAACTATGTGAAAGTGTATTATACTTACATTGTGTGTACATCACATTAAAAACAGTGGGTCTTTAAACCCTCATACATGAGCCATCAATGTCAAACAGCAGGCAATGTGAATGCATTAGGGTCTGGAGCACCATGCCGCTTAGCAATCAAAACGAGGCTAAGCTTTAAGTTGGTTACTATACATGTCCACTGACTGTAGTTTCCCCGTCCACAACCCATACAACATGCACTTAAATTAAAGCAGATGACCAAGGTTCCCTAAAACTATAGATAAGTGAGTTAATGACAGAGATCCTGTTAATAGAAAATGTTTAATGGCCGCGATTCAACAGAATCTCTGTTAAATGTCAGAGGGGGATTTATTAAAAAAACAGCCGCTAATTTATTTAAACTTCAAATCTGATTACCAGTTCAGTCTCACTTAGATATGAGACTAATGTATTAAATTGATGTGATTGTTATTTCTGATTGACTCTGTAATACCTGGCAGAATTATCTGCTGTACCTCAATACTCTGTTTTTTCTTTTCAGTTTTTAGAAAATATTGCCTCAAAAACATCTTTTCATTGTCATCCTACACTGGTGTTTAGCTGTCACTTTTGGTATTAGAAGTTCAGAGAGTCCATTCCAGAGCATAAAAGCCCTATAATCCCACGAATCACTGTGTGGAGTCATAGTGCAGGGACAGAGTTTCATCCTGCAGTAATGAAATGTGTGATCATACACAGGAGCAGTCAACCCTCTATGTGTGTGTATGTGTGTTAATACATTCTGTGGTGTAGGAGGCCTTTGTGTGAGGGAGCATCACACAGAAATGAAGCTAATCCATTCTGACAGAAAATCACTGCTGCACCAAAATGTTTAATAACCTACTTTCCATGATTACACCATGGTACACCTGCAAAGCTCATTAGCTTTAGGTTATCAAGATGAAAGATTCAAAGCCTTTTTATAAGTCAATTAAAAGAGATGAAAGATAATGAGTTTGATGGAAAGCTTTAATAGGCTTTTCTGTTATATGTCTTGTTAAATAGTAAAATGCATTTTCAAAGGGCTCAGCAGCCAATACAAGAGGGAAGATAGTGGAGAGATAGAAGCACATCTCTGTTTAATCAGGGCTTGTTTTTTGTTGTTGTTTTTTGAGAGAGAGATTTTGTTTGGTTTAACCTGATGATTGGTTTAACACTTACATTTTAAATTCCCAGACATCAAATAGCTCATTGATACTAAAAATTCTAGTATATTTTTTTTATATTTTTATCTGGTGTATTTCCCATAAATGTAACTATTATAGGGCGCCACAGGAATGAGTTTTTAAATCCTGAAGTAATTTAACATTTCAGCGCCCTGGGGTTAAGGATATTGAAAGGGTTTTTGGTTAGATGGCTGAAATAAGGTCCCTGGTTAACACAAGCTTTAGAAATGTTTGTGTTTTATTGTACACCATAAATACTTTAGTTAATGCCCGCAATTGTGATTTTTTTTGTTTTTACATGTCCTTAAAAAAACAACTCAAAGCCCACCTCAACACCCATGATCTGTTCTAACGATTTCAATCTGGTTTCTGGTCAAAAGACAGCATAGAAACAGCCCTCCTAAAAGTTTCTAACGACCTCCTCCTCTCCTCCGACTCCGGCCATTTTCCACATCATCGTCCTCCTCGACCTCATTGAGTCTTTGACACCATCAACCACAACATCCTTCTCTCCCGCCTGGAATCCAGCCTCAACATCACTGGTTCTATCCTCTCCTGGCTAACATCTTATCTCACAAACAGACAACAGTTCATCAACAACTGCTCCCACCACCGCTCCTCTGTCCCAAGGCGTCCCCCAGGGTTCAGTGCTTGGTCCTCTACATCCTCTACATGCTTCCCCTTGGTAATCTCCTACGTCACCACGGTCTCCGTTTCCACTGCTACACTGATGACGTCCAGCTCCACATCTCCACCAAAGCCATCACTACTGCCACTCACTCCACTCTCACTAACTGCCTTACCGATAATAAAACTTGGATGCAAGCACACTTTCTGAAATTAAACTGCAACAAATCAGACGTCATAATCATTGGTCCAAAATCCTGCACGAAAACCACAGATAACTTTAGCCTCACAATCGACAACTCCTCTCTGTCCCTGTCTCCTCACATCCACAACCTCAGAGGCATCCTTGACAGCAACCTCTCCTTTGAGGACCACATAACCCAAATCACCAGAACTGCCTTTTTTCACCTAAAGCACATTCTGTCCATCACTCTCCCCACCTCCAGACCGGACTACTGTAACAGCATCTTATATGGCATTCCCTCCAAATTACTCAATAAACTCCAGTACATTCAGAACTCTGCCGCTCGCCTACTCACCCGCACCTCCTCCCGTGACCACATAACCCCTGTCCTCCAGAACCTCCACTGGCTTCCTGTTCCACAATACATCCACTTCAAAATCCTCCTCCCCACCCACAAAGCCCTCCATCACCAGGCCTCCTCCTACCTCATTGACCTCCTACATCACCACACCCCGTCCCGCATCCTCTGTTCCTCTGAAGCCAATCTCCTTTCCCCTCCCATTTGGGACCAAGCACCGAATCTGGGGCAACAGAGCCCTCTTAATAGTCGCCCCCTCCCCCTGGAACTCTCTCCCTATAAACATCAGAGACTGCTCAGATCCACCCACCTTCAAAAAACTTCTCAAAATTCACCTGTTCAGAACTGCTTTCAATGTGTATTGATTTTAATTGTTTGTTTTTATATCTAACTGCATTTTAACTGTAAAGCGTCTTTGTGTACCCTGAAAAATGCTCTATAAATAAAATGTATTATCATTATTATTAAAACCGTTTGTTAGATTGTCAGAGACTGTCTGAAGCTAACAGTAGTGATGTAGAAGTCATGCAACCGTGGAGTAGTTAGCTATAGCATAACATAACCTTTTCACTTTGGCCAGGCTGCATTAACACTCAAACATTCAAAAGTGGTGTTCATTTGTGAGGATTATCCTGCTGAACAAAATATGTAAGAATCAGAAACTTGTGTTTGCCACAGCGCTAATTTTCAGGGCAAGCTGCGCTACCTTCTACAGCTTTTCCTTTTTACATGCATCACCTTAAATGCTTGTATCTGAATCTAACCAAAAGCAAACATTGCAAAAAGCCATCTATGGCTGGCTACATAGGGATCTATACAGTTGATGAAGGCTGGTACAAGTGCTTCAGTGGCAACTTTAAGATGTGCACTGAATAAGCAAAGACATTGTGGGCGGACTCCAAGACCACAAGGAACATCAAAAGTTGACTTGAATATGCTAGGATGAATTTGGATAGGACTACAGAGTTTTTGGAGAAAGTTCTACGGACTGATGACTCCAAACTGGAACTGTTTGGACGTACAGACTAGCGGTATGTCTGGCGTGAGAAAGGCAAGGCTTATGACCAGAAGAACACTATCCCCATGGTCTGGCATGGAGGTGGGTCATTGATGATGCAGGGCTGTTTTTCTGCGTCAGGAACTGGCAATCTTGATCATGTACCTGGCATCATGGTTTCCCAGAAATACAAGGCCATTTTAAAGAGAAACATGATGCCTTCTGTTGACAAATTAAACCTTGCTGGTGATTGGACTGAAGCTGGGGGTTGAATAATACTGCACATGTGTTAAAATAGTTACATTTTTCATTTGAACTTCAAAGTTAAGTCAACTTCTGTTGTCAAAAAAACTGAGGATAGAGTAACTTTTCCCCCTAATTACAGTTTTGTAGAATGGCTTCTTGATCATTTAATTGTTTTATTTGATCTGTAATGCGCAGTAAAAAGAAGTTAAGGTGTTGCTCTCCTTTAATATTCAGAACCAATTGTATTCTAATTTATTATCCAACATCAATTACCCTCTTTATTGTTTTACCCCAAATGCATCCCACCCTGAAAAATAGGATAAAGCATCTTCCTCTCCTTGGTAAAACAACAGCAAAAATCATGTCCTCCATCTCTCATTTTCTCTTCCCGTATTTGGTCCTTAAATGCACCACATAACAATGAAAAATTCAGCAGTAGGTAAGAGGCTCTTGTTTTTCTCCCCACTTGAATTATTGCCTGCTCTAATACACATTCAACACTTACGCCTCACATTTATACTCTGTCTGAATATTTACACTCATTTCCTTTACATCATACTTCAACTAATGGGGAACTAATGGAAACATTCTTCTTGAAGCCACCTCTTAAAGCAAGACATACTTCCTATTAAATGATCAGTGGCCGTTACTTACTGTCCAGTCATGGGCTGTCTGCACTTGCCAGCATAAAAAGAGCTAAGTACTATCAGACCGAACCCTTGGGTTTACACATACTAAAAGTCTCCACTTCTTTTTGGTATTGACTGAAACATATATGAATATTATGTCTAAAACTCTTGAGTTCTAAAACTGCCAGTGGATAAATGCATTTGCAGTTAATTTCTGGATTGTTTGTAAATTTACAGCACAGGACTGGTGACATTTTGTCAGTATATAACTGTATATTTACAGTATGAAAACTGTATATATGTATCCCGTATTTCATGCAGGACAACATTCTCATGTCACTGTAACACAGCTACAACAGAACATAAAAAGACATTTTGGGATCTGCTCAAGATTGGCACCACTGTGCTGGAAATGTCAGAAACTTAACTTGACAATATCCTTGAAAGAAGCAGTTTCTTTGTTAACTGAGGGAGCTGAGACAGCTCTGTGTTGCAAAGAATGATGTTCTTAACAAGGTCTTTCACAGGCCAACAGTAAATACCTTAGTTCCAGTTTGGCTCTTAAATGTGAATGACCAAATTATTAGTAACAAAACAATAAAAAAACAGTCACAGCCCGCATCAAATTCAAAGCCTTGTCTCTTGCCTGCAAAATAGCAACGGACACAGCCCCTTCTTATCTGAACTGCTTTGTTCAGATTCACAAACCCTCCCGTCCACTACGCTCCTCGAGTGAAAGACATCTGGCTCCTCTGCTGCTGAAGGCCTCTGCGTCTCAAACTAGACTCTTCTCCTCTGTAGTCCTTCTCAATCTTTAAGAAGAGACTGAAGACCCAACTCTTTACTCTTGATCTACACTGATGACTACAACAAGTATCGCACTGATTGCTCTTGCAACCTATAAAGCACTTGTGCCCTTATGGACTCAAACTGAACCCACGGGACTTACTCTTGCTTTGTTTCTTGACTTCATCCTTGCTTGTGTTGTATTAACTCTCATTTGTACATCGCTTTGGATAAAAGCGTCTGCTAAATGACATTGTAGAATTGTAGGATTGTAGAATAAAAACAAAATGAGGTGTTTTTAATGCATTACAGAGAATTTCTAACAATGACATGTTTGATGGATGCTTTTCCACTGTACATTCTGTCATGGTAAGGGGACATCCCTGTTTTGTTTTGTGCTGCTTGTCCCCAACATGTCACCCTGACGAGATACTTCAGAGCTGACATTTTGGGGTCAGTGTGCAAGTTTCCTGAGAAAAGAGCCCTCAAAAGCCAATTTTCAAAGAGCTAAGTGTTCTTGCCCAACTGTTAAAATATTAATGTTAAATAAAAGCCAATCCCTGATGATCTGCTCCCAAGCAGCCACATTACACACACTCTTCCTGGAAAGCCAGCATGAACAGCAGAAAAAGATGCTTTAAGAAGGCAGGCATAACTGTTGGGTCGGCGCCGTTGGTTGCAGATGTTTTCTATACTTGGCCCAGACCACCAGCCTCACTGGGTGAGCTGGTACTTCATCATCACAGTGTCAGCAGGTTTAATATAAAACATCTGAATTGATCATTTCTATCCTGAAGATTGATGTTACATACAAATACTGTCAGGTTTAAAGTTGTATAGGATAAGAGAAAGAGTACATGATAGGGAGTGGGAAAAAAAGAAACTAAATGTATTATAAAGCCTATAAAGTTCTATAAGTGTCATGCAGCTTTTTGGGGGGTCAAACTATATTGTATCCTCATAATTTGCAACCTGTTAGCAGGCTTTCAGCTTTTGATGGAATACACAGTACAAATCGCAGTACAGCAAAGGCTCATGTTCTTGGTCTCATAGGGACCAGAGTCCACTACATCATATTTTATAATGAAACCTTTAGGGACACACTAAATATAAAGACTATGTGTGTTGCAATGTATACATGTAGAGGAATACCTTGCTACAAAAAAGGGAGATAAACATCCCTAGAATCTGGAAGCACTGTGTCCTGTCACAGTCAACAATTCATATTGGCTCTTTCTTCACCACAACTATGAGCATTCCTTAAACCTTGTTGTAACTGCCATGTGTAGCCATCAAAACATTTATTTAAAGACCCCAATCAGTACAAATCTGGTTTTAAACCTTGTTAAATGTATTGACACTCAATAAACATATTGTGTATTGACAGGGGGTCAATAAACAAAAAGTTTAAAAAATAATTTATAAGCAGCATTTTGAAGTAAGAAAGTACCTAGTAATTAGTCCGTTTGGTAATTTTGAAGGTACTAAAAACGTTATGAAAACATCATATCATTGTTGAAATCATTAACCCTTCCCCTTCAGTAATCTTATTCATCAGGAATAAACTTATCAAATAGTGTTACTTTTTTTTTTACCCGTATATTAAGACACAGTAATACCTGAGAGTTTCAAAGACATTTCTTTAAATCAGAGTTTTCAATAACACAACCTTTTAGTTCCAGAAGTTTAATCCATATCTGCCAGTGCTTGTTTAAAAGTCCTAACAGCCTGCCCTTTCTTCATCTTCGCTTCTGACATTTTGTGAATTCCTTTATGACATTATGTGGTCTTTACAGTCACAGAGATGTCTTTTCAGAAAGCACATCACACCTGGATGAAATACTCACAGTGAATAGGGTGAGGATTATGAGGTGGAAGAACCACCTGAGGTCAAGACTCCATCTTCACACCTCTGCAGCGCCTGGGGCTCTGAACACGTAGTCATCGTCACAACCTCCTGTGGAAAGGCAGACAGAGTACACTTAGGCAATCAATCACTGTGTAGGCACTCCGCTGACAGACTCCAGACTATATTAAAGCCGTTGTTGCATCACTTTTCAGAGCTTTCAACAAACTTCTGCCTGTCTGTTGACACTGTACATCGATCTAGGAGCAAATCTCCTGCACCGGCTTCAACTATTCCACTCTAGAGATTTCAGCCACAGAATAAAATGACAAGCTCAAAACACATTTGTGCACAATGTGCAAACTTATCTCAAAACCCCTGCCCTGATCAGAGACTAGCTGTGCCTAAATTCTTCAAACTGCAGAGGGATGCTTGGAACTTTTGCTATAGAGGTTGATGAGATCAAGTATGGCTGGATTTAGGTTGCTGATTACATTTTGGACCTAGATCCAAAATACAAAGCTTCAGCCCTAACAAAACTCTTATAAAAGCTTTAAGCTCTGTTTTACATTTATTAGCATTTAACAATGTGCAAATCAATGGCATCAGCTTGCATGTGATGTACAGGTGCATCTCAATAAATTAGAATATCATAGAAAATTCGCTTAATGCCTTCTGGACGGCGGTATCTTGCCCCTCAAAGGAGAACAAATAGATACGCCAGTTCTTTTATTCCCTCAGCTATCAAGCTTCTAAATGCTACCGATAGCAGTAATTAGTCATTTTTTTATTTATTCCAGCCATAAGGTGGAAACGTATTAATTTATTTATTAATCTTCCCCTCATTTTGTCCTGAGATTGTTTGCACTGTGGTCCATTGGGGACTGGATATTGCTGCTACCCTCACACTGATTTGTTGCCACTGACAGAGGGAATTGTTTGGTTTATGTGCTGTCCTGCTTTTGTTTTGTTTGTTTGTTTTTGTTTGTTGTTTTGTTTTTGCTTTGTCTTGTGCGCTGTCTGACTGGAGACTGCAAACTGAATTGCCCTATTTGGGATAAATAAAGTTGTTTGAATTGAATTGAATTGAAAATTGTATTTATGTCAGTAATTCAATTCAAAAAGTGGAAATACCACATACTATAGATCCATTATGCACAGAATGAAACATTCCACGTCTTAATTTATTTGATTTATTTTAATTATAATGATTATGGCTTACATTTAATGAAAACCTAAAATTCAGTGTCTCAAAAAATGTTCAATATTAGAAAAGACCAATTTAATAAGTGTGTTTAATATGGAAATGTTAGCCTCTGAAAAGTATATCCATCTATATGCACTCAGTACTTGGTTGGGGCTATTTGACTTAAACTACTGGAGATGGACTTTTCCATGATATTCCAATTTATTGAGATGCACCTGTAAGCAACCTTCTCATTTAGCACTCCCAAAATGTAATGTTTGACTCTTGTCTAAGATCTACAACACAATATAATATTTGAGAGTTAGAATTATAGAGCAATTGCACTATAAGGTAACAGAAGACAAAGTCTGTAGACCTTATTCTCTGCAAAAACTCTTAAAGCATTTTTTGCCATCCCAGAGTCAGCTGAAGCTAGTATGAGGCTTCATGAATTGGAATGAGCAGAACTAAGTCTTTTCAGCACAGAATTCTCTCTTTGTATTTCCTCAGACAGTGTTTGCATGCTAAAGGGATATGTCTTATTAGTTGCAATGCAGGGAAAAGCACAGACAAACCTGCATGTGACTAGGACAAAGATACCAGTTCCATTTGTCTAACTCTGACAGCTTGAACCTAATATTAGCTTGAGCTGAACTTTAGAATGCAACTCTGCGCTGAAAAAGTGTCATGTATTTTCTCCCCATGTCTTCCTTTGGAGTTGCACTAAGGTATGACTTCACAGCCGGTGAACACAATGGGTTGGAATAATTTGAGGAAAAGCGATTGCTGCAACTCTTTGAAAACACACGACATAAGCACGACAGAGCAGACCTGGAAAAATGCAGACCTATCCTTTCACATGCTCTTTGTATGTTGGAGTATCTGTTTATGAAGTTTTGGAGATATATACCTTTATACCATGTGTTCTAAAATACAACAAATCAAGCTTCTGGGTTCTTCATATATTTCTTCACAATGTAAATAAGTTTGACTTGTACATCAAAGAGTACATTTATAGCATTAAGATGCAAGATCATTAATCCATGCCAAATGAAGTCCCTTAATCCAAACAATGCTTCTAAATAGGGGTGTTTCCATTACAGTCGAATACCCGGAATGAGGCGGGTCTCACTCGCTAAAATGCCCCTAATTTGAATATGAGCCGTCCTGAGCGGTCAGGGCCGTTTTTCTCTCCTGAAAAAAGCCTGGTTGCTGATTGGATAGAACACTAAGCAGGATGTCACGTAGTACTCGACAACAACATGTGCCATTTCTGAAAGCCAGTATCGAGTAGTAGTAGTAGTAGTAGTAGCACAAGTGACAATAAACATAAGCCCCTTTCATAGTGTGGTCTCGCAAATACCCGCTATATTGCTGGAGAATTCTGTGCCGGCTTTTCGCCTTAGGGTGTTCATAGTGATCTCGCAAAGGCGTGATTTTCTGCCCTTTCATAGTGCAGTCCCGCATTGCGGAACGAGGTGCATAGTAGCACAGTGCTAATAGGCTAACAGTTAGCTCTGCAGTACAGTGTGTATGTGCTGCTGCTGCAGGAGGTGTTCACTTAGCAAGCTCTGTTTGTTTACAACAAGCACCAGAAGCTCTGTGCACAGTTAGCGATGCCAGTTAATTCACAATCAGCTGTGGACACTTTGTGTACAGTTAGCATGCCCGTTTGTTTATGATAAGCGGAGACTCTGTGCATGATTAGCCATGCTGGTTTGTTTATGATCAGTGGAGACTCTGTGTACAATTAGCCATGCTGGTTTGTTTATGATCATGGGGCCTTTTTTTTTAAAAATGGAGACACGGTGCGTGAGCGTCCATTTGAGAGGGCGTGGCCTGAGACTTTCCCAGCGGCCAGCGGAATTACGGCTAATGTATGATGATACAGATGGTTGTTGGCCTAAAGGGTTCTCTCCATCAGAATGAGTACTTGGTGGATCCTTAAACTCAAATACCTAATATCACTTTCTGTTTGTTCGATATTTCATAATCAAATAAATGTTTTCAGGCATTCCCTAGTGCTCCTCTGCTGCCATGATGTGTTACTTAGTGTAATGCTTTTCATCTGTATTTATGTCTTGCTGATTTCATCAACAACTGATTTTGCTTTTTATCAAGCATCTATGTCAACAGAATATACAATATGTCTGAAGACATCAGATTTGATTTATCTTATTACTTTGACTATTTTGAGTTGAGGTAAATAAAAAAACAACAATAATGTCAATATTTATGTTGCATTGGTGTTACATTCTTAGTCAACTTTCACTCCTTTCCGATTGGATTATTGTTTCTATGCAACACCACTTTTTCCTGGACAACACAATTTAAAGAGGTCAAGATGTTAAAGCTTTCTGCACTGGCTGTTCATCGCTCTGAACTAACCAGAAGTACCAAGCCTATTGGCAAGCTCTGTTTATTATAATTTGGTCATTGGTAATTTTATTAATTTTATTTTTCTATTTCATTTTCTCTTCAAAATATAATTGGCTGACAAGGCGGTTTGCTTACGACCCGTCTGATTGTCAAACTGCTGCTCGTTTCAAGCTAACAAACTAAATTATATTTGTAGGGAGAGCTCTGAGTCCCAGTCCTGCTCTATAGTTGAATTTGTAAACTCTGTGCCAACACGGGTCTAGTGAAAAAAACATTTCAGTCTCCATTACTCTTTGTTAATATAAATCAACACCTCCTGTGCAGATAGTGTTCTGAGGTAACATCCTCACAGCCCAATCTATAATGAAATACAATCAATCAAAGCACTGCAGACATTTTAAGATTTTAGCACTGTAATAACTGCACTGATGGTACAAAATGTGATATATAACTTTTTCAGAGCATGAGCCATGCTTGCTGTACTATAGTCACACTGATCGGTAGCTGACAGACAGTCTTCACAGGAGGCAGCACTGTCCATCAGAGGACAGGACAGGCTGTGATGCAAACTGTCCACTTACAACAGCAGCACCAAACTCTGAGCAGGAGAAACACAGCAACAACAATTCATTTTTTCACTCATTAGCAGCCAGGACGCTATCAGTCATAGTGAAGTGAGAATTGCTCATTAGGTCGCACAAGCTGCTTAGTTTCCTCTAGTTTACTGCCCGATGCAGCCTTTACTCAATACGGATTATGATATCTGATCACATTATTCTCACTGTTCAATCTCTAATTACTGTTCTGAGAGGCCATGTCCATCCTTACCATGCATTCAGACTGACTCAATACAATTAATCGGTCACCAAGACATTTAGTCAGCTTTCATTTCAAAACTGTTTAATGCTGACAATCAGAATGAAGTCTTTTGTGCAGAGCTGTTAAACTGACGCTAGCAGCAGTCTGTGTCGTGGGACTGCAAACACTGATGTCTGATTCTCTGCTCTAGTTTTCTGTCTCCACCTTTCTCGCTCTGTTTCTTTCATAGCTTTCTTCCTCATATTTCACCCCCAGTTGCTTTCTTTCCCTATTAATATTATATATTCCTCCCACTCATTTTGTTTCCTTCTTTCCTCTCACACCCACCCAACCATGCACACAAGTTCAAGTTCTTTATTGTCATATGCACAACTTGCACAACTAAATTACAGAGAAGAAGTCAGTAGAAATGAAATGCTTAGTTCTCAGGCTACTCAAGAATGCTTATTCAAATATGTATGAAGAGATACTCAAGTATAATTTTTAATTCAAGGCATTAAATAGTGCAGAAGATAATAAAAGAGATTTACTGCAAGTAACTCAACACCCAGTGTTAAGGAATAGTGAACTCAATGTAATTAAACTAGTAGTTTCTACATTTTGTACCTTGATGGTAGTTCAACTGCATTCATATTTGCATGATTATTCGAGCAGTTAATTCCCTTATCTCACACAGGTCTGTATGTGACTGACTGACTGACTGACTGACTGACTGAACTACTTGTTCAGGGGGCGGGACTGCTCGAGGCTGCTCATCATCTGTCCTCTTCTACGTCTGCAGCGCCCGCCTGTTTTCAAACACGTTGTCATTGGCCTCATGAGGAAAGTGCTTTTACTTCACTCAGTTAATTTCAAAGGTAATCATTAGTGTCCAAGCACAGAATGGTGGAGAAGGGCTATTGTTCCACTAGGAGCGAGACGTGAGCGAAGGATATACATTTTATCATGCAATCCACACTAACGCGTAATCTGCAGACAGCTGTTTGAATCAAACAGATATCCAGCTGTTCATGCGTTTTGAACTTTTAGCCACATGTTCATTGATTAATTAAGGTCTGTCCGTGACCTTCACGTCGGCTCCATGGGGAAAAAAATCAACAATGTTTGGATATTTTGATTGATGTGATGGAATCTGCATGTAGTGAAACAGGAACACAAACAGACTAGGAGTCTTGATCAGTTAACATCGATGCTGTTAATGGAGCGAAGCCTGCCAGCTAGTTCAGGGAGGCAACTCAGGCTGCTCTGTCAAATACATGACATGCCTCACTCCTCCTACATCCTCCACCAAAACACACCCTCCAAATCTGGCGTTCTATTTAAGATGTGACTATCCCCCATAGCTCTCCCTCTGCCTGCATCTGTATTGCCACCTGCTCTCTCAGCCCCGCCACCACTCCAGCATCCACCTGCAGGGGAATATATATTTATATCACTCCTCAATACCTCATGTAAATTACCTGTGAGAGAGTGTTGAGGTCGGAGTTAAGATGTCAAAATGTAAACATGTTCTGCTGTTGTAAAAAACATTTTAACGTGAGTCGTCTGACTAAAATAAGTTCAAAACACGTGCAGATATTTAAAAAAAGAAACTATTTGATCCGTGAGACGCACTAGTGACTGACAGGGTGTTTATTATATTATTAAGCGTATTATTACTTGTGTGTACAACCGGCACAAAAGCATACTAACTACTAAATCCACAATATTCACATCATAGACACTACCAATAACTATTCCTGCAACGCATTGCCCACAAAATCGAAAAGTCTCATCATATCCACTGAAACTCCAAACATTTTGAGGCCGTAACAGAAAAGGCCAACCTCAGCCCTCCTCAGGAGTATTCCAGGAAGCTGGACTGTCAGCTCATCTGTGGAAAATATTTGGCTAGACTGTTTAATGTTTTGAATCTTAATTTGTAAAACTAAACTTGGATATACTAGGTGTCAATTAGTCATAAGTATTGAAGTATTGAATTATACTGCTTGGTGAAATACCAACACCTGGACTACTTGGACTGGTTGGTTTATGTATGACCTGTGAACAAGGGGCACTCTTTGTTCTAAAATCTATTGAGGGACATTTTTGCTAGTATGCTTTTTGTATTACATGTTGTTAGAATTTCACATGTACATATTACTTTTTCAAAGTACCTTTAATTTACCAAAGTAGATTTCTGCCCTTCTTCCAGTGTGGTTAGGGTTCGTAAAAAGTAATACCTTACAAAACTATGCTTTCAAAGTAGCTTCCCCAGTACTGCCAACACTGTCAACCAATAAAAAATGACCAAGTAGAACAGAATTAAACACCTAGTAACTCATTAAACTCATTAAGGCTGAATGTGTTGTTTGTTTTTTGTACCAATGATGTATTTCATTGACCTTTATTGTGGAAGAGAGTTGGTGACTAAATCTATTCCAAAACCAGTACAAGTTTGTGCACTTCATTTTCTATGTTGACAAATGTTGCATTGCCACTGAGAATTAGATGGAGGGATTATAAAAGACAGAAGCGTAAATTCCTTAATCCTACTACCGTGTTTACCATCATACACGGGTCACATGCTAATATATCACCAATGAATCATGCTCCACAGGCATTTTTGTTCCTTTAAATCCTCCTGTATCTGGTTTTGCACAAACAACTTCAAAATGTTACCAAAATATGAAACAGGCCTGCCTGGAACATCATCTTTAAGGAGCCATGTGTGACAGCCAGCAATAAGGTGGAATGGTAATGTCATCCACTGTGTTGAATGAGGAAACTTGCCAGCATAGGCACTTGTGTACAAACAGTACAGCACGGTAAAATATCTTGGTTCCATGAATAACTGCATGCTTTGCTTTTATAGTTATTTCTTTATTAAAACATGGCATTTCACCTCCAGCTTTTCCCTGCATGACCCAGTTGAGAGCTGCAGTGAGTCTCAGCTGGCTGTTTCCAGCTGACGGTGCACTCACACCCCAGCAACTATATTGGTAACAGTTACCACTTCAAAATAGGAAGGCACCCAGCAGTGTGGTATGATGTGCTCTGTAATTACATGAAAACATAACCATGAGACAGATTTAATTGAAATACATATACAATATGAGGCAAACAAAACTGAAAACACCTTAAGAAGAAAAATGCTTGGAAGGTAAGTGTGCTGAGTTTGTGTCCCGTCACAGATTTTACTATAAACACAATTTTTACTGTGGTTGGCATGCACAGATATTGTAGTAAGCAACAACATTTCTCTGAATGATCCTATGCATGTTTCTGACATGGAGCACAGGGGAGCAGCTGTGGTATACTGAGAGTGTTAGTTTCTGGTTAAGAAGGAATTCACAACTATGGATATTAGATGATTAAGCAAGACACAATATCTACGTACACCCCAAAAATGTTATACCCATCAATCTGTATGCTATATTAACGATATTCCATCTATTTTTGTTGCTTTCCACAGCCGTTTCATTTGGCACTTCTTAACTGTAGTGGCATCTTCAAAAGCTTGATTTGATCAATTATTATAGACGTTAGACTTAACTTCAATGTTCCTACACATAACAAATCCTACACGAACATCATTCATGTGGTGCTGCAGATCAGCTGTTCTGATAAGAATCTAGTTTTGGTAATGGACAACAAATACAAGAAAATATAAACAAGTGATTATGACAGTGATGATGAAATGCCGTTCAGAAGAGGAAAGTTCTGCAGATGGAGACTGAACTGGCTGAAAGAGAGAGAGGGATAACTTCTGTGGAAACTAGACCCCAAGATAAAGCCCAAGATAAGCCCAAGCTACCTGGCGTTGTGTAAACTGTAAAGCCATGCCTACAGACTGGAGAGCTGCTGCTGCTGCCAAGAGTGTGAATTGGATCTGTTTGATTCTGACCAACACAGCCAATCTGCATCGCTTAAACATAGGAACATCGAAGTTCTATGGTTGAGAAAAAGTAGTGCCAAATGAAACGGCTGTGGATAGCAACAAAAACCAGTGGACATATCGTTAATATATCGTAGACATAATCAGATATACCATTTTTAGGGTGGGCCTTTGTTTAGGTGGTTAACATGTTTTGTGACAGAGCCCGTCTCCAGTCTGTTTCCTGCCTGGAGCGTCCGGTTCTCCAAACAAACAGAACATCATCTACTACACAGAATACATTGACTGAGGGTAAGTACCTCTGCAACCTCACTTTAAAAAAAATCTGAACAATCCCTTTAAGTTGTAGACTTCAGCATGTTCGTCTCTGCCAACAAACTGTTACTCGGATTAATGTGAAAATGATGTATGCAAGCTAGCTTGTTTCACAATGAGCAGTGTCATAAACAGATCAGTTTAGAGGAGACCTGCAGGTCTTCAGATGTTGTCAACACAGTTCACTGATAGCCCATTCTATCAGCATCTAACCTTGTCTATGAGGAGGCGGTTCATGAGCAGTGCAGCTCAACAATTAAGTCAAATGAGCCATATTCAAATTGAATGCAATGAGTGAAACAAGGGTTTATCACTGCAGTAACACAGAACACTATCTGGGATCCTGCCCTCCAATAATAAACCCTGGAAGAAAAGAAGATATGGAGCAACTTTATTTTTTGAAGGGGGGATCAGCTGACATTAATTAGCTGACAACATCCGCTCATTAGTTTGTTTGAAGCTTGTACTAACAACAGAGCAACTTTGATGTAATCCAAGGCCTCTGTGGGAAACTGCATAAGCGAAGGAATGTCTTGATTGAACCATGAAAAAAAACCCAATGAGATAACATGCGAGAAAATGATGCAGATGATAATAAATATGTTAAGCGTGTGATGTCAGCGCGGAGAGAAGGCACTGACACACCAAAGAACAAAACTCCCACGGGTGTCTCTCTCATGCCTCGTATCGATCTCAATCAGCTGCAGGGCCCGGCCAGGCAGTGTCAGCCACGCAGCTAATTGGGAGAAAAACACACGGGCGAAGAGACACAGACCTCATTGTGTCTTTGATCCATAAAACATGATGAGTGAGTCTTGCCTCTCCTTTCATTAACTTAATCAACATGCCAGGAAATGAATAAAACATTTGTCGAGAAATGCAAAGTGAAAACAACAACAGGAAATGACTTCCTCGACTTAGAGAGGAACCTCTTTGACACTGAACTGATTATTTTTTTCCATTCCTCCACAGACACCCGCTGTGGCAGCAGCCTAAAGGTCAGAGCTCTGGGTTAATAACTGGAAGGTTGCCAGAGTGTGAGTGACACTCCCCCTCTCCCATCCAACACCCATCAGTACCTCCAACAGTGCGCTTAACCTCCAGCTGCTGCAGGGACGCTGTGGTCTGACTGGACAGATGCCACTGTGTCTGTCTGTAGCAGTTAGAAGCACAGCGCGGCAGCAGGCACACACTTAGTCACCAGAACATACAAACAGGTTCATCTTTTAAAAGTTGTTCACAGTTTTATTTGAAAAAAAGTTTCATTAATTATTCATTATCCCCCTGAATAAAAACATTTTAAAGCTATAACATGCAGTAGCAGCAGTATTAGTTGTTGCTGATATTACAGTAGAATTGGTACTGGTGAGTGTAGCAGTAGTACCAGTAGTAATAGTAGCAAGAACACAAGTTGTACCACACACAGCCCGGTCATGCCGCTTTGCACTTTACAACATCAGAAAAGTCAGACCTTACCGAACTCAACATGCTAATCAACTCCTGACACAAGCTGTCGTCATCTCAAAACTTGACTACTGTAACGCCATCCTGACGGGCCTGCCAGACGGCACAGTAAAACCCCTTCAGATGATCCAGAACGTGGCGGCGCACCTGGTCTACTGCTGCTCATCGAGCTCCACTGGCTACCTGTTGCAGCCCGCATCATATTCAAATCTCTAATGCTCACCTACAAAGCTGTCTCTGGTACTGCACCCAGCTACTTGAACGCCCTGATACAGGCATATGCTACCTCACGACTGCTGCTCTCTTCCAATGAACGGCACCTGGCTCTGCCCCCCGTTGGTCCAAGGCAATCCAAACTCTTTGTGTTTGTTGTTCCTCGATAGTGGAACACACTACCAGTTCCTACCAGAGCAGGGGCGTCCCTCTCTCCACCGTTAAAAAACTCCTGAAGACCCAGCTCTTCAGAGAGCATCTTCTCTCCTAGCACCACACCACAGTTCTACTCCTTAAAGAATCCTCACTAGTACTTATTGCTGCACTAATGGCTCTTATCACACTATACCTTGATTGTTTTCCTTTTCTGTAAGTCTCTTTGGATAAAAAAGTCTGCTCATTGACTAAATGTAAATGTAATGTTGTGGTAAATGTGAGAGGATCTGTAATATAAGTGCTATTGGTATTTGTATAAGGTCTAGTAGTGCTGAAACTAGTCAGAGTCATAATATTTAGTAGTGGTAGGAGTAATAATGATTACATAATGAATTCACTGTTGCTTTTCAACAAGATCTTCAACCAAAATGACAGAATAGGTCGTTTGTCAATACCACCCATAGCGACACATGTGAAAGATTTGCACAAGGCATCATACATACATATGTGGTTTGCGGTTATAAAAATAAAATGCTGCATTTTCGTTGAATTTAGGCTACAATACCAGGTTTAGGGAAAAAAACTTCCTGGTGAGGCGTTATAAAAGACAGTTTAAACAGTAAATGAATGTACATACTTCACGGAAGTGAAGTAGTTACGAGGGTGACGTGAGGCGCGGAAGTGACATAGATAAAATATGTGATGCACAAAACGTAAGGTATAGAAGTTGAGTGATGTTTAAATTACATTGTTTAATTCTGTTTTCACATGGGACACGAACCCTGCTCTCCTGGGTGAAAGCCTGACGTCAGTTATATATAACCTATATATAATAAATATAAATTGAAGAGCCCGTATATATTACGCATAGCAGCTGTAATAGTAGTGGTCGTAGTTGTAGTTAAAGAAGTAGTAGTAAAGATAGCAGCATAGTAGTTGTTGTAGTAGCAGCAACAGTAATGGTAGTCACAGTAGTAATAATAGAAGTAGCTTCCATTTTGCAGTAAACTGTGTTCACTGCATTCCAACATTAGTTTCAAATATTTACTCATGCAGCAACATGGCTATGAAGCAGGCTTTAGAAACACAAGACAGAAAATCTATATTTAGAGACGTCATAACGCTTCTTCTATTCCAATTAACAGATGAAGAGCAACAGAGCTCATTTGTTTGAATGGGTCTCATTTCCGTGAATAAAAATGGAAAACATTAAAGTCCAGACTGCTCTAAATACCAGTGGAGTGGAAGGATACTTAAGTAATGCAACTGAACCAAGCAGTGTTTGTTTGTGTGTGTATGTGTGTGTGTGTGTGTTCCATGAGCTGAGCATTTCCAGTATAATAATAGCACTAACAAGATACCAGATCCCTATTATTGTGTGTTTGCAGGGCAGGCTGCAGAGCTGAAGCTGGACAGAATTCAGTGTCTTCATCAGGGCCTCAGTGTGCCGACTCAGGGGCTTAAATCCAAACAGTTAAAAGAAGGTCGCCCTAATCACTGTGCCACCTCATGCCTCAGCAGACTTTCAGCGGTGCTAAGAGGAACATTTTCATGTCTTTATGTTCCTGCATGAGCAACAGCATGATGGCAGGTTCAAATAAAAAGATAAGAAACAAAAAACGAAGGCGTTGGCGGGCGACAGGGGCTCACTCTGCTGCATCCAGAGCACCTTAAAGGCTTTGAGGACAGATCAAGAATGTTTTATGGATAAATGAATGAGAGACGTACAATAAGGCCATGCTCCAGTGATTAAGAGATACACAATCCTCGCACAAAAATGTGTACACCACAAAGCAGATTAAAAGGACACTCCAAAACTGTAGCAGCAGGCTGGCTGACTGTCTAGAGACCTTTGGTCACTGACTCTCACATATCAAAGCATACAGCATACAAATCAGGAAGATCATTTCCGACAAAAAAAATAAAAATGAACAGATGAAAAATCTGAAATGAAAAATCGGTCAAAATGATGAGATACCCACTGACATTTTGAAAGATGCAAAATGTTCTGATAGAATTAGAGGTCTTAAGTCAAGACTAGAGCTAAAATAAAGATGAATAATGAATGGGGGGAAATGTTTATAATAATTGATCAAATCAAGCTTTTGAAGATGTCACTTCAGGATGTGGGAATATATGATTTTTTAAATAAATCTTCCACTTGGTCTCACCAATCCAATTTTGCGTGCATGTGATACACCCAGAAGTGGTTAGTATAGCGATCCTACCAGTTGCAGGAATTAAAGGTTTACTTTTCGCCTAATTTATGCTACAAAACCACTTCTCCAGGTTTAGGACAATAAAGCTTGTGGTAGGCACTATAAGGACAGTTCATAAATGTACATAATGCCGGAAGTGAAGTCGTTACCAGGACGACGTGACTACTGCAAGTGACACAGTTACGTAAATAGATGATGCACAAACATAATAATTTCAGCAGACAGAGGGCGCCACTAACTCCAAACGTAAACATGGGGACAGATTGGCGTATCGTATGCATGCAACATTCAAATCAACAGCTGATATAATCTACAAGTCAACTAAAAGTAGGAAGCTGCTACTGGAGTATTTGGAGGAGGAAGTATGCCCGGATCTCCTTATAATTTAACATTTTTACTGAACATACATCATTTTGCCTTTATGTATTTGATGCAAACAATTTGACCTTTAAATCATTAATATGTTTATTTGTATAATATTTTTTTAGCATTAGTGCTAACTGTTTTCCCTTTCCTGGCATTCAAGGGCTCACATAGGATGTAGATGAATGTGTGTGTGAGTGAGAATTAATTGTATATTCTCCTGTATTCTAATCTGTTACATAAGCTCCTCCATTACAAAGCTATACTATCACATAGCAACAAAGCCGTCTTTGCTACTACAGCATGACACCTTGTTCCATATGAGTTGGAGAAAAAGCTCCTATTCCGCAAAGTGGAAATAAAGATAACGATGTAATTCATTCAGTCAATACTTTGACAACTATGGCATAAGCAACCTTCTTAGAACAAAATGCATGTTGAGTCAAATTTATTCATGAAGCAGTTTTAACAAAGCAATAAACAAATCTGACATAAGAGCTTTACAGAGTAATGAATGACACGACACGAGACAAACAAAACAAAATCACAAGATGCAAAGCTTAAATCCATCTGCATCCTCGCATATATGAGCATGTGCACCACTATGCATGTCTGAAACAACTTCCACTACCCCTTGAGGAGCAATTAAGACTCCTCTGCTGCAAAATGTGTCACAGCAGCTGAGCAGGTGGGAGTCACACTTAATGTGTTAATATGAACCAAGTATAAATGTGCTTATTTATTTATATTTTCTGTGTGCGTCTCTCCCGACTGTGTAAAGAGACATTAGTCTGGCAGTCAGTGTTGCTTTTACTAATAAATCTGTGTTGCTTGTGAATTACTCAGCTGTCAGATAACAAAATTCTGTGACGTTTGTTGTGAGCTTGTGTGATCACATGATATTTTGGTTTAAACAATGGTATAAATGTGTGAAACAATAAGCAATTTTACAGAATGTGTTTTTGTCTGGAACTGGGAATGACTTGGTTTGACACGGTTTATATATTACTAACTAGACTGGAGAAAGAGTGAAATGAACAAAAAATGTTAGCGTAAACCATTTACCTGAAGTAAATATTTAAATATGATTCAACTATTGCTACGGCACTAACCAGAAGAGATAGCTTGCTAAAATGTTCCTTCCCATTGTGCCATAGCCCTGTTGAAACAAGAACAAGCTGCATGGCTCCATATGCAATGGCAGATGGTTGCACCAAAGACTGATATCCACACCTAGGCACTGCAGGTCCTGGGCCAGCTAGCTGCTGCCATGCTGTCAGTGGGCGGGTGATAGTCCGTTGGCAAGCCAATGATAGAATGAATCAGCTCTGTCAGCCCTGGATAAGACCAACAGCCACAGAATATGTGCAGAGTTTTGCTGGGGTTGTTTTGCAGGGCTGAACTGCAACTATCTGGGATGTAAAAATCAGTCGTTGTAGTGTAGGGATGTGTAGTAGGGATGCAATGTTACGTAGTAAAATACTGAACTTTGGTGCACTGGTTTTCGGTTTTGCAATTAATTTTTCACTGATGCTTTAAAGCCCTCTCCGTGAGGTGACTGTTGTGCCTCGACTCACACTGTTGTCACTGAAGCCGGGTTCAAAGTGCAGCCATAGTTGCCAGGTCTGCTTATTATGAGCTACTTTGGGCTTCTTATTTTGAAAAGTTGCTTGTAAATACTGGCAGTTGCGAGTTGTGTTTTTTTCGGATTGTTTCAAAAGTGCCGTCGCTGTTTTGGGCTTGTTCTGCTCCCAAACCCAGGAGACACATGAATAGTGATTATTATGACCAACTAGACCAACTCAGTGCCGTTAAGAGAGAACAACCAAAGCGTGTATCATTCATTCATTTGATTTGTCAAACTGCAATTTGATTGATATGGGCTAATGCTAGCGGGCTAGCACTAGCAGGCAAATGCTAGCAGGCTAGCGGGCTAGCACTAGCTTCCAACAAAGTCCAACATTAACATCTCAGGTTCAGTGTTAACAATGTAATTTCCGTCCATAGCAATAAAGGTGAGCAGCATTTATCTGTTGTACATTACGTGTTTGGGTGCTAATGTAGGCTTACAAAGCCAGGAGCAAAATTTGTAAAGAGACGATGAAGTCAGCGAGTCAGAGTTTAGAAACACTCTTTTTGAATGGTCACCACAAGTCCAAATCCACTGCACAAAAGGAAGGTACCAAATGATGCTCAATCATGACAAAAAAATAAATATGAAGAAGAAAACTATCTGCCTGATTGAAAAGGTCTGCTCTGTATGAAGCCAAGGGGTTTTAGCATCACTGTGTTTAACAGAATGGAATAAAAAGCCCAGCCGGTGTAAACACTACAAGAATCTTTTTTTGAATCTTTTCATCCGATGAGAGCTAGACACAGACTGGTGAGTGTCAGAAAACAGTTTCTTGTATTAAAAAATACATTAACAGACAAAATAGCCAAAATTTCTTCTTTCATTCCTTGAAGATGTAACCTTCTGAGATGATGAATAGATAAAGATTTTTTCCCCCTTTAAGGAAAGGTATTATCAGCCCCTCTGTCACAGAATGACCTTATCAAAACTAATAAGTTGTAGTAAATGCATTGTTTGAAAAGCAATAAAATGAAATGTCCTGAGACGAATAGGATGCAGTAGACACATGAAATGTCAGTTGATGCTCAAGATATCTTCACTTCACTGTGACTTGGATATAAACTAATATTTCCAAACACTGGTTTGAGGATGATAGGGAAGAAATCACTGTATTTTTGTCACAGTGTTGATACACTGTATACTCTGATACAGCAAAATAGAGTATTTAAATTGACGAACAATCCTAACCAGATTGGAGTGTCTGATTAAATCTAATTCTGTTGATTAAATGCCTGAAAATCTAAATTCATATGTTCAGCAATACAAAATTCAGTTTTATTTGTCAAATATTGCCATAAAGAAATCCTCCTGGTTAATTTTGCAACATGTCTAACAATGGCCAGAGATTTTAAAAGAATAGCTTCCTCAGTACAATAAACAGATTTATACAGATTTATATCATCTCACGCCTGGATTCCACTGGATGCGTAACGGCTGCAGATCCGTCGTCGGAGCCGTTACGCACCCATTATAATCAATGTGTGAGATTCCACCGACTGCAGATCCGCTGCGTAATGAGTCCGACAACGCAGGGCCATCCGACAGCCCTCGCAACACTTGCGCAGAGCTTCTATTTTTGTCGGACGACGGAGCACTACGCATAAATTCAGCACAGAGCAGATCGTTCGGGACAGGAAGTCTTGCACAGACACAAAATAAAACACCGGTATATTTTCAAAATAAAATACCTCGGGTTCGCTAACGAGGTCGGCCGGCTCGTTAACAAGCCGGCCGACCTCGTTAGCGCTCGTTAAGACGGAGTCGCTGGATTTGTCTCCAGTCATTAATGAGGAGATGTTGATTATCTTCCAGTTATATCAATTGATTAGGCGTGAATTCGCGAGATCTCGTGCGTCCTCGGGACTCTGCTGTCCGCAACAGCTCCGACACAGACGGATCCGGTGGGTGTTGACGGACTGCGTAGATACGCAGCCGTTGCGGACAGACCCCTGTCGGAGTCGTTACGCATCCAGTGGAATCCAGGCGTCATAGTTTATTTCTTTATATTTCAAACAGCAAAAGAAGCAACAAATTGAGAGGTAATGATAAAAGAAGTACAGCTCTTTGATAAAGCGGTCTTAATTTCCCCTGGCACACATATCCTGTCTACATGACAGTGATGTGTATTGTGGCCCTTCCTTTACGTCTTCAGGATGAAAGGATGAGAAGATGGAGGTGAAGAGAAAAGCAGAAAAGGATAAGGATCGATGCTTTAGAGGGAGGATATCTTTGCTTTGTAAACAGCCCCACCTCTCACAGTAGAGCCATAAACCATCTGTGGTCGGTACGGGAGCTAACACCCCACAGCTTTGTTCTGACAAACACATCACCACCTCTCCCACATGGGTGCCATGGGGCATATACATCTGCAATCCAATAATGGTTATTCTTTGCAGATGGCAACAGCAACACCTTAGTTGTGTCATTAAGTAAAGCTGCATATCCGTGGAGACAGAATCAAACAAAAGGGACTCATCAACCTTGGAAATAGGAATAAAGCAGACACAAAGGTGGGTAGCCCATTTGCTTTGTGGTAACACAAGCTTGTGTATGACTGTCCGCACCCATTCAAGATGTTGGACACGTCTACCTGGGTGGAAAGCAATCACAGACTCCGTACAATGATTAAATCAAAGATGAGACTATGTCTTTGCCCGACCCCATCCTCTCTGCTGCTGCTAATGGGATTCTCTGAGCCTCGGGACAGGTGTGGAGCGGTAATGAGTGACAGTGCTGCGGGGGAAATATTTGGCCAGCACTGCTCACCTTGATCTTCACAACTTTGATGAGGCTATACATACCACCTCCCATTTTCACTTGACCCTGAGCTGTCAGGCTTCTCTGAGGGATCAACACGCAAGATCACATTTTTTGACAAGTCTAACAAGAAACTGTGCCCCAGATGTTAGCTTTGTATTGTTGCTTTATTCATGATGGAGCGCTTTTCACCCTGGAAACAACCAGTTTTGGCCGCTCATCAAGTTAATTTCTGGTGAGACACTAATGTTGCACCAGCAGTCGGCAGATCAGACAGGTTTGAAGAAAACCTCCCGATGAATGTATTTAGTTAAATAATCACTGTCTATTGTTAACTGGCATCACAAACTTTCTCTGTTAGATTTTGTGGTAGTGGCCCTCGTGATTGGCTTTTAGTCATCCTTTTTAAATGAAAGCACAACAAACAGCTTTTATTTGAGAATGATAGTGTTAATCATAATTAAGTGTACGGCAGAGCACAAAGAGAGTCAGACAGGTGCTGCTGAACTGCATTGTGTTATACTGGGAGGTGGATCTATTATATAAAATACCCTCATTGACTTAAATGTGGTTACAAATGCTATAAATGCTTCTGAGATAATGACTCACCACCACAGCCTGAATGTTAATGAGGCTCGACTCCTAACTCTTAGCTTCAGGTTACAGGTCGCCATAGTGAGATTAACCTTATCTACCTCAAACTGCAGTTTTCATGTCACTTTGGCATTAGAAGGCATTCCTGTGCTATATGCTGCAAAAAAAAAAAAAGACAAAGCATGATTGAGTGTGACTGTCTCCAGCCCACTGATTGGAAATATTAAAATTAATTGGGTTTAGATACATTGAGTAGCCTCCTGCCCCACCTGGCTATGTTCACACTTTGGCTCTCCACTAATGTAAACCATGCTAAAAATATAGCTCTCTTAACACTGTAAGGTGCTTTCGTGAAGTGGTTCCAGCAAATTGCAAATGTGAGTTTCTCAGTGGGATGTGATAGTTATTACTTTGGTTACATAGTTGCTTGCTTTCTCTATTGTTTTCGTTGTAGTTAGGAAGTGTGTGGTGTTTCTTCATAACATGCCGTTCTAAATTTGATTCGTGGGTCCATGCTGACTCACAGTTATGTGTGTCCTCAAGAAATGTTTTACAGTAATTGGCTTTAAAGCGTTTGAACGCCATGATGCCAAACACTTGAAAAACTACACCCAGAGACGCTGCTTGCATTTTAAGAGATTTGTTCTGTTTTTGTTCTAACTAGGATGTAGAAAGTGACACATATTCACATGCCATCTGTGTTCTCTGCTATTATTACACACCAAAATTGACAGTTGACTTGTCTGTTTATGATGTAAAGTGGCATTTTCAAATAAGTATATGTTCCTCACAGAATATACATGCATATCATCAGGTTAAGAAAGGAACAATCTGTTTCTCAACACAGTTGTGAAAGCATGTTAAAAAGTGTCTTTTTAAAATGTATTTTTTATTTATTTAAATCAGACAGTTACTCTTTTGTTTATGAAGAAGGTTATTATTAGACCCTTACAGAGGATCCCTGAGTCCAAATCCAAAGCGATTATTTCAGTACCAAAATAATGTTCAATATTTCAGATTAGTGAATATATGGTACTGCAGTGGAATGTAGGGACCAAGCAGCTCAGCTTTGCCATGGGCCCCCGAGCACATTAATCCTGCCATGCTCAGAAATAAACTGTAAACCCTTAGAATAGACAGTCAATGTAGCTATGTGTTTTAAAGATGGAGAATTGCGGCAGCATAGAGAGCAAACTAAAATGAAGTAACATCACCATGGGGTCTATTGAGAATTAGCATATGGGATTTTTGCATTGGATTTTGGATCATGGCAGGAAAAAATCTCTGTGGAAAACACACGTTTCTGATGTTAATGTGTTTTATTCAGCAGGATAATCTTCACAAATGAAAGTAAAAAGCCAACGTCATGGTATAAAAAACTACACCGCAGTCACATGACCTCTATGTCATGACCAATATCCTTTAGATGGTCTATGACAAGCTAGCCAGCTGTTTTGAGAGGCGGGCGAATCCATAGCCTAATAAATCAGTCATTAAAATAACTGAGAGTTTGCAAGAGCACTGAAAAAGGCAGACTAGTGAGAGAGCTCCGTCTGTGTCCGGCGTGATGACGTTTAATGTCAAACAGAAAAATTCCAAAATTCACAAGCGGGGATATTTTACTAATATATTTTACGACGTTCAACGAAACACAAACATGTCTAAAGCTTGTGTCACCACAACCATCTGTTCGGCACCTGATGTTTCCACATAATGTAATGTACAAATACACTAGGAATTGTGGCTTCATTAGATTTTGTCCAGAGACACAAAAAACCATTCAGCATACCACTAGGCCCCCTCACAAACACATCTTTATTCAGAAATATATACCATATGATCACAATATAAACTGAAATTAAAAATGTATCAAAACTAGATGTTAACAGGGATCTTCATGTTGATGCCTGGTTCACAAGTATTGTGTCTGTTTTGATTAGTGAAACATGATAAAATGAAATAGAGGAAATTAATGGATGTTTGTCACTTGAAGGTTAGACATTTGGTGAAAGAGGCTCTTGGTGTATTGATTCAAGAATAAGCACATGTCTTCTTTCAGATAGATGTGTGACAAACACCTGAAAACTGTGGTTGACATGCTTCTGGTAATGTCCACTGGATGTGCCACATTGGCAGCATTGTGGTTCTATCACATTCTCCCTGCTGCCTTTAGTCAATGCAGCAGTCATATTTGTGTTATTTTGCTCATTTTTGTTGGGCTCCACGGCAGGCTAAATGACTTGTACTTGTCATTTCCAGGTGGAGTCACAGCTGGGGATTTCCCTCAGGTAGGGAGGTCATTGAGCTCATTGAGGTTGTCACAGAGGTTCATTGCTCAGAAATGGTTGGAATCACTGCTCTAACTGATACAGACACGTTGCATACACAAAAAAGTGCATTTAACAGCTTTGTTTGTTTACTCCCAGCCTCTGCCTTGGCTCCTTCTGCCCTTGTGACCTTTTTAGTAGTGATGTCCTGTTTGACTTGTAATCCCTGGCCTTATGGCTTTGCTCAAAGGTCAAGTCATAAAAATGATCAAGTGGCAGGTCACAATAGAAAGCGAATACATTATTCTTTATGATCTGAAAACATCTTAATTCATTACTGCTGTTATAATACCAGCTGTGAAGCTAAAGTAACAGAGTTTACAAATGTGTTTTACATTTTGAATTGTTATGATGCAGATGAGCAAAGCTACAGTTGAGTTTGAATGCACTACTTTCCTGATATTGGGCTGTTAAAGGCACATCTCAGAGGTTAAAAGCAGTTGAGCATAAACTGATGTGTGAGTTGGAAATATTGATTTAAGAAATCTTTATAATTAATGAAATTATATGTTTTGTGTGCCAACTGTTGGAATGTAATGTTGCTGTCAGCTCAGTTAAAGGCTCACTGATTGCATCACAAAGGCAGACTGGACTGAAATATGTTGTGTGGTGCTGAAAGGACACTGAAGTGTCACTAAAGTGGTTTTCATTGTCACGTTATAATTGCTGTGAGTAAAATTATGATAACAAGAGCCAAGCGCTGCTTCACATCTACTCTCACTCCGGCTGAACCAAACAGCAGTAAACACGACTGCCTCTACCAAACTGGTCAATCAACATAACACAGAGATTAAAGCAAAAATAAAACAAAAAAAATGTCTGATTGAATTTTTCCCCCTCCCCCTCGCCAACTTTATATAGCAGAAAGTCATCTTTTTTATTCTTCCTGAGGCCTGTACCTAGAAGTAAGATGAATGTGTTTGTGAGGTATGTAGACTCTAAAGCCAGGGTTTCCTGTGTCATAAAGGTCTTTTAATCTGGGTATCACTGACTAATTTATGCTGCAAAGCTAGGGTCAGGATCACTTTATGTTTTCCGAGTTTCAGCTTGAAATCGGCCAAAAAAGCAACTTACATATCTTGATTTATTCACAACATTAAAAAGAGTGTCAGTGGCTAACTGGCTAACTAGTTAACGCTAGCTGATTTACCATAACATTACCTTTTAACATAATTTGCCATATAGCAACAATAAGGCCAATTATACAGTTGTACAGTACACACTGTATGTTTTGTGTTGATTTGAAAAAAAATTTCATTTAATAGCTAACCAGCTCCTCTAAAGTTTAAATCATATTTTTATCGACACTGATCTCATACGTGACTTCTCTGGAATTCAACTAACAGAAATCTGTTGTAGCAACAGAGAACTCTAATCCCTGAATACTATGGTACATCAGTGTACATTTGTGTCAATTATTTGTCTCCTCCAGTATTTTCTTCAACATCAGAATCTCTACAAAAGTACTACAGTTCCAATGTACTGGTTGCCAGCAGAAAGACTTGCAGCTCTTTTAAAACAACACGACAGAACCACAACAAACAAAAAAATACATACATTGTGATTATAGATGAAGAATGGATCCAGGAGGATGTTTTATTGATTTAGCCCTACATCACAATCACCTATTTTCAATCTGTACAGCCTACAACACTGTCTATCTTTGACCCTCACCTTGAACCAGATACCGGCCCACACAACCTGAGCCATATGACCTCCTTTCAACCATGGAGACTTAGAAAGAGGACAGGCTGCACAGTGTTTTTCTCCCTGTGGAGACAATCTGTACATAGACAGGGCCAAATCACTCACAAGAGAAAAGTCCTAACAAATACGTTCATATAAGTAGTTCTTACATAACGTCCACTGCAACTAGCCACACTTATTAGAGTAAACTACTGCAGACACTTGGTTTAGCGAAAAAGGCCTCATGAGACGTATCTGCATTTTTTTTTGACACATGAGCTGTATCCTTTGTTATCTTCTCTCGTGCAGCCTGGCTAAAACTTTGGAACTTGTCTTTCTTTTACTTAAGGGTTTCATACTTTTTAGGGTCATGCTGTCCCCAGTGGGGAAAACAAATAGATATAATAAACTCATGTGACATCGGCAAAATAGTTAAAGACAAAATGAGGCCAGGAAGAACCAGACTGGGACAGACTTGTGTAGAACAGTGTGCACTTCTGTTTGCTTGGTCTCAAATGAAGAGCGAGAATTAGCTATCCATCTGCCAATTAGGTAATCCACATGCCTACGGGAAACACAATATATATCCATTATGTGTGCTCACAAGAGGCAGCCAACCCCACAGGGTTGTCTCCCTTGCAATTCATTACTGCGATATGCAATCCTTCCCTTGGGGCAGAGCCAACACTATTACCCTGGACACACACCGTATCTGCCTCCTACTGCTGATATCACAATCTGTGAAACTCAAGGAGAGCTAGCGGACCCTCCTCCTTCACTGATAAGCTCCCATTACACCAATGTCATACTTGCACTTCTTATCCCGACTGCCTCCGAGCACACTGCCAACATGTGAATGAATACAGCCTAACAGTGAATACTGCACCTCACACGCTAGTCATCACCCCATCCTCTCCCCACCATGGCCTCAATATCTTTCTCTGATTCTTTTCGCTATTCTCATATTTGTTGTCTGCTGCATTTATGTGAACAAGCATCACAACAATTCCACATGTGCATATATTGGCCATATTGACCACAAAACTACTGCAGGTCACTTGCCATGGAGGTAAATATCTAAACATCAGAAGCCTTTAGGATATAACCCTAGAGACTCTGGAGGGACTAAGTGATGTGACTGAAGTGATGAGCTCTTGCTGATTATCATGTTATCATTTATTTCAGACTTTGGTCTAATGTTCAGGTGCTGACTGAGTGTCATTTTCTGGTTACTGAGCAGCGGACACAGCTCATGGGAAGAGACCATCAAAATCTGAAGTATGTCTATGGCCTGATAATCTAATCGATCTACAGCTATCTGTACATTTGCACATGATATATTAAGTAGAATATTAGATTAATTAACCATATGTTGCTGATTGCTGCTTAACTGCAGGGTTATTATCATTAACTCAAAAATAAATTATTTATAATAAAATACGTAGTTATTGTATCTAACTGAAACAAAAAAAAAATCCTTTTTGAATAACTAAAAATGCTGTAAAATCAAATGCTATTGCTGGGTTGTGCGATGTTTCCATTCACTGAATAATTAAGACTTTAGATTTAAATATCATGGTGGATCGAATGCCGTTTAACTAAACTATTCAGCTCAGGTCTTATGTAAACCAACAGGGGTCTGGATAAAATTGCAGGTGAGAGTACTGAAGTTATATATATATACATTAAACAACAAACAAACAAACTAAAACGACTGTAATACTAAATAAAAACCTTAAATACTTAAAAGTAACTGAAACTAGCAAGCACTATCTAATTTTAATGAAATGGAAAAGTCAAAAGAAAAATCAAATTAAAACTAATTGAAAATTCAAAACAATTATAACTCGGTTAAGCTGCAGTAAGTTAACAGTTATACAAGGAGATTTGTGAGTCAAATCCACAGCTGCAAAAGAGAAAAAGTCAGGGTTTGGCCTGCAATGAATAACTTGGACAGCGTTGTTTATTCAGTTAAATTTGCAGCAGCACATAGAAATTGGAGGCCCCGGTGCGCTGATGCTTATGAAGATGTATGGGTACGTATCCTCTGGGATACACCTGCTCCGGCACCACAATCTCTTCTAAACAATGACTCCGCAACAGCTTTTTTTTCGCTGTCTGCTGCTGAATCTTAATCACTGTCAATGAAATACAGGCCAAGCTAAAGCATTCTGATGGCCTTGCAAAAAACAATGCACATATACATTTTGCATTCTGTACAACTGTTTTTGATTACCTTGCAAAGTATAGGATTCATCATACTGTATCTTAAATAAGAGTCAGGGCCTATGGGAGTATCTACAAGGGCTACCTTTAATGTCTTTTCACCAAGTCACCTGTTCTTTTAGAATAATACAACAATAATCGGCTGTTTCCACTAGTGGGAAAGTAAATAAGTAAAACATTTTTACTTTATTTTTGGTAAACTTTGACATTTGTTGACCAATAGCAATTGAATGTATCCAAAAAAGGAAGAAACTAGTACAGCTTTTGAGCTAACCCTTCTATTCTGTCTCTCGACTACCTGCATTCACAACAGAATGATCTGGCCAACATAGACCCCACAGAGAAGATAAAGCAGGCCTTATCTTCACAAGGAGCCTTTTGGGACAGCAGGAGAGTCCCTTGCTGTGGATTACGGACACTCTCCACAACTTCACCACCAGAGTGGCTTGGGTGGACCTCAGCCCACACTACAGCTCCTGTTCCAGCTGCCGGCCTTCCCTTCCAAGCCCCGGCTGTACCGTCAGCCTTTTTTCTCGTCCAAGCCCCTGTTGTCCCTTCAGCCCGCTTTTCTGCTCCCTTCTGGATCCCTTTTTGGCCAGCGCAAACTACTTCTTTGCTTGTGCTGGTTCAACTTGTGAACTGTCTCAGAACCTGTTTGCTTTTCCACAGGCAGGAGAGTCATTACGTCACTGTATACGGCTGTACGTCTATTCTCTCTCAGCAACAATGGCAGACTACATTGTCTCTCTACAAATGTTGCTCCTGGCTACACAGCAAAATCAGCAGTGTTAATTCAACTCACATAGTGTTAAATTTAACACTTTTTCTGAGTTTATATAGTTCTCACAGATTCTGAGTTAAAATTACACTTTGAAAAGTGTTACTATTTAACTCTTTAATAGTGTTAAATATTTGACACCCTTGGTGTTGTTTAATGACACCACATAAGTGCACTTTTAACTCCAAATTGTGTTATCCTTTTCACTTTGAGTGTTCATTTTTAGCATATATCGTGTTATTTTATGACTCAAAGTGTATTTTCAACACTAAAATCATGTTACTCCCTTTCACTGAGTGTTCATTTTTAACATACATTGTGTTACTTTGACACATTAAAGTGTATTTTTAACCCTAAAATCATGTTATTTCCTTTCACTAATGTGATAATTAACATTCATTGTTTTGTTTTACGATACATTAAAAGTGCATTCTGTCTTTAGCCGAACATACAAATCACAAAATCTGAAAATCAACTCCAACTGAAGTGAATCTAACTCAGGTGTTAACATGTAACAATGCTGGCAGAGCTTTTTGATCACTACAAGTGTTAAAACAACTCCAAAATCAACACTCACCAACTCAGAATTATTAACACTGAAAAAACAACACTACAGATTTTGCTGTGTATGTGAACCTACATTGGCATCCAAACTAGGGATGGGAATAGTTAATTGATGAACAATTAATGGTTGTTAAGAATTTGGTCGATCACATGGAATTTTTAATTGGTCTGTGTATTTTTTTAATTTAATTTTATCTATGACTGGTATCAGTACTTACTGAACTGAAACACAGCCAATCATTCAGTTCTGCGGCCGTACGTCAATAAGCCAATGAGCTGAGAATTAAGTTGGATAAAGCTTCAGTTTGCAAACTGAAAGTTGCAATAACAATCATAAAACACACAGAAATACAAGAGTATTAATTTGAGCAAAACTAGCCCTCCGTATCAAACCTTGCTAGCATAAATTACCAAGTTTAATTTGATACAAAACTTATTTATACACAAATCACACTTAATATGCAAGAGTACTGTGAAAACTAACCTCATGCCTCTTCGGGGGTTGATGTTATTAGTTCAAATAATGGCCCGATTTAGAAGAAAATAGAAGATAAAGAATCATATGATTTGGGGCGTGGCTACCTTTGATTGACGAGTCACTAACAAGGCGAGCCGTCATCAGGAGAGAAGAAAAGCAATGCGTATCCACAGCAACGTGTCAATAAAGTTTTATAAAAAAGGGAAAATTACCAGTTTGGTCTCATAACTTTGAACCTTTCACACTGTGTTTTCACTTAACAACAGGGGTGTTTTTTACATTTTGTTCATTAAAAATGTCTTGTCCAGCATTTGGTTGGATTAACAGAGACTTTTTCTTAGGGTAAGTAATGTACTCTTTTTTTTTTTTTTTGCTAGCCAAAACTAACATGCCAGTTAATGCTCCAGTTAATGCTAACATGGATTAGCAGCGGCTTCTCTCAGTCAGGTTGAGGTGTAGAGAGGCGTGTAGTCAGTGTCATCAGATCCCTCTCGCTCCTCCACAGTCCAAATATGGTCTGCTCTGCATATCAGAAACAAGATGGCGATGCAATATGCGCCGAGTGTAACGCTGAACTTGATGCCTCAAACGGGCCACAAAGCAATGGGCAACGTCATGGTGAGTATGTCCATTAGTTGTACAGTCTATGTTCATGACCCTACTCTGCTCTACCTGCCCATTTGTTTGACAGAGCACTTCCATGTGCTTGCACCTTTTGGCTTTTCCTGAGACCTTCCTTGTTTCCTGATACTTTCCTTGTGCCAGCCTGTCTCCTGCTAATGCTACCTGCTCCGTACATTTTGTTCTTTCGTTCTTATCGTTGGGATAAACCTTTTTTTTTACATTCTCTTCTGTCTCTGCTATCGGGTTCAAACCAAGTCATTGGCACCAACTTTTATCCAGAGGCCACGCTGGTGTCACTTCCTGGTGTGACTGGGCCTTAATAGCAGATAGGTGATCCTCCTTTCATTTTCAATTCTCATTCATAATTTAAGTTGGGTTTTTTTTTCTCCCAATGCCACTGTTGTTATTGTTTTCAACTTGGCAGAAATGATCATGGCTGGTCAGCCTGACTACCTCCTGTGATGGAGACAAGTCTTCCTCCTCATGTGAACTACCCTGAGAGTTGTTGCTGTCAATCATAATTGTGCTGAGCGGTGGGAGTTACTCTGACTCAAACATGGGCAAAGCTACAAAAAAATCAATTGTGCCAGCTTTGATTCTCTCTTGCAATGGAACAACTTTGCTGTCTTCTACTCCACTTAACAATGTAAAAGAACTTCAGACAAAAGAGGGGAAACACCTTCCAGGTTATCTACAGAATAAGAAAAATATTGCATGGAAATACACCACCCAGGAAATGAACTGTTTCATCATGCAACACACAATGGAAGAAAATAGCTGCTCAATAGGAGGTGCGTAAAGTATGTGTTCAACACAAACACCCACAAGTTTAAGGTCATGAAAGATAACAGAGAGCCTACCATGTTGTATCTGCATTGTGAATAGAATCTCTCAAGTCTTCGCCCCTACACTGTTCTCATGGCCCCATGCTCTATACAGATATTAGCGCCCTACTGATGTTACTGCATTCACTTCTTTACATGTACTGACAAACCGACTGCAGACACGAATGCAGGACACACAGCATGCAGCAGAGGTAGGAGTGCATGCAAATATCCTGTAAATTATTAATACACTCTTGTTATCAGAATCCTCTGTGGACATCAGGGAATTGGAGTTTTTCAAGTCCACAGTGGAGCCTTTGATCATAGACTGTACTGAAAGGTGCTGACCTACACACTGTTAATACTTTCCACATCCTCTTTTATATGAGTGCTGCGACTGGAGGGGCCCAGCAGGTACAGTATAGAGCACAGGAAAACTGGTTACGCATCAGCACACAGCTGCAGTCTGAGGAGCAGACACTCCCACAGCAGCATGGAGAACCATCACATCTCTCTGTAGCATCATCATGCATGACGCTCTGTGTGGCTGCAGCCCATAACAAGACTCCATGTTCCCTGTTGTGTTCTTATGCTAAACACATTACTTGCCCTCTCAGGAATATGAATGGCAAACAAATGCATTAGCTGCCCTTGAACGGTTCCCCCCTGTTCACAGTCTGTAAGCACTGTAGTACTGCCAGTCCTAGTCAGTTGTATGGAGCCAGAATGGGAGCAAATTATCTGCACAGCAACAGCAAAAAGAAATACAAAAGAAGGCTGAGAGATACACAAAGCTTCTCTCCTTATAACAGAGTTTTCACCAAGCCTGCTTTCAGACCTCTGGTCTGCCACCTACACCTTTTAATTCAGAAAAAACTGAGCCAAACAGAGCTTTGTAGGTGGGATGAATAATGGGGACATCATCTTCCTGTATCAGAGTGAGACACAGCCAACAGCCACATAAACGGCAAAAAGTGTGGACATGGTTATACAAGTCGACAAGTGTGACTGACATTACTGGATCAGCTCACTAACCTTACAACTCTTTTTTTCCTTGTGCGACTGATAAATTTCAGCATTTTTCATGTTAACATTTCTAGGATGATGACTAAAATAAAACAGGAATTAAACACACTCTACTCAAGCATGTTGAGCTCATCGCTGCATTCCACACACACGCACACACGCACACACACACACACACACACACACACACACACACACACACACACACACACACTCAATGTACTTTTATCCTGTGGTTACCTTGAGGCTTTATTGCTTCTGTACAAGAAGCTGCAAAAAGAATTCCACCAAATCTATCAATCTATTGACATTGAAAAACAACCCTTTCATCTTGTGGCACATATCCAACAAACTCACCTCTTGTGCAACCTTCTATTACAGTTACTTAACATAAAAAACAGCATTTCACATTTTCACAATAGAGGCAAGTAGAGAATGTTTAATCATGGGGGATTTCACCATGAAATATATCGTAAAATTACTTATTTTGTCATTTATCTTACTCATGTTTGAGTTCTTTTGGCCTCGTCACCACTTTGAAAGGCAGAAAATGTACAATCTGCTAAAGTAATTGAATCATTAGTATTGATCAATAATCCTATTACCACCCTCTCTCCCCCTTCTTGATATATGATGGTATTTTGCAATACAAGGCAGCAAAAATAAAAGTAGGGTTACAATGTAACAGTGGGAGTGTTTAGTGTGTCTGCCTTTATGCAGCACCCTGACTGGGAGCAGTCAGCATGCTGTGCTGTGGGACTGTGGGTTGGCTGCAACAGAAATCGATTGTGCTTAAAGACACAGTAGCCAGGTATCTGTTCTCTCATTGTGGGGGAAAGTGGTTCTACAGGGAACGTGTTTTAAATGAGGCCCTCTGTCAGAGTGACACCTCCACTGCCACAGGCTACAGAGACTATTCAATATGCTGCTAGCTTGCTCTGACTTCAACCGACCTTTAGCAGAGCTGCCACAGGGCCACACACACCAGTGCTAAAAAGAGGCTGACCAAGGCTAGAACCCTGAACAAGCCCTCCTCTAATTCAAGCTTTTTGTTTCATCCAGATAAAGTAATAATATGTACGGGGGGTTTCCATCCAGGATCATGTGATCAACCATAAAAATATTACCTTTACATGTTGATGATAAGGATCAGATGAAAACAGATGTAGGGGTAGTTGTGATGATCTCTATTATATAGTTTTTTATTTAACTCATTTCTACAGCACTAATAATGTTTTCCTTCAGTACCACCAGTACCGCAGCACAGTGTTATATTTCGAACCAAGCTACAAAATAGAATCCACATATAGATGTGCATTTCAATAAATTAGAATATAATAGGAAAGTTTCTTTATGTCGGTAATTAAATTCAAAAAGTGGAAATAACACATTATTTCGATCCATTACACACACAATTAAGCATTTCATGTCTTTGTTTATTTATTCATTTCTAATTATAATGATAATGGCTTACATTTAATGAAGACCTAAAATTCAGTGTCTCAAAAAATGTTAATATTACAAAAAGACCAATTTTAAAAAGTATGTTTAATATGGAAATGTTGGCCACTTAAAAGTATTTCCATCTCTATTTGAGATCGGGTTATTTGATTTGAACTTCTGGAAATGGACTTTTCCATCATATGCTAATTTATTGAGATGCACCTGTACATGTTTCAAAAGCCAAAAATTAAAAAAAAACTAAATAAAAGAAGATGGGAGGTGGAGATACTGAAAGACTGAAGGCTTTACAGGCGTTTGTCACTTTTTTGGTTTCTGTTCAATTCAATTTTATTCATATAGCCCAGAATCACAAATTGCAGATTTGCATCAAAGGGATTTACAGACAGACAAAACTCCTCAAAACCCCCTTTAACAGGGAAAAAGAAGAAACCTCAGAGAGCAACAGAGGAGGGATCCCCTTCCCAGGACGGACAGACGTGCAATAGATGTCGTTGTACAGATCACATAGTAGAATAGAGTAGATAGAGTGTGAGAGGGGAGAGGGAGAGAGAGACAGAAGAAGAAGATGAACAATGACAGTAATGGCACTAACCCTACAGTTAGTCTGTGACTAATAAAGGCAGATGTGGTGCTGGTAGATAAAGTCAAATGATAGCTGTAGTAATAATAATAATAGAAGTAACAGGACTAATGTTAATAGTCATAATAGCAGTAAAAAATAAAATGACAGCAGAAGTGTCTGCAGCAGGCGCAGCAACAGTCCTACAGTAATACTGATTTCTTTCCAGTCACTGCTAGATAGATGATGAGAGATTATGACGTTTGAGCTGCTGGAAGGCTTTTAGTGTGAAATGTCTGGAGGACATGTTGAGTTTCTCTGACTTCTGGGAAAGCACTGACTACTCAGAGAAGGAGCTATTCATTCTAAAATGTGAACTATTAAGTCCTAAACATTTTATAAAAGGACACAATCAGTGGTGCCAGAGTTATTTAATTTCCGTCTAACAAGCCGCATCATGAATAAATTCTCCAATCTGTAGAGATTAAAGGGGTACTGGGACCCACTCAAACTCCATGGCCCATTGATTATGGAGCAACACATGTCACTGCAGTCTTAAATACAATCAACACTGTATGACACTATGCCAAGAAGCCCTTTTTGATGTTTGTAGAGGGTATACATAATGCATTGGTGACTTGTGGTTTGTCACAGGATAGGTTCTAGGGGCTCTGCTGAAACACAGGCAGTAATCTCAGCGGATCCTTCTCCTCTTGTCTCTGAAAGCTGTCAGATGATCAGGGAGCCTGTACAGCTCTTTGGCAGGGATAAACAACACAAAGCAGCTCATGGAGTCCTGATGGGCTTCTGGCTATCAAGCAAATTTAATATCACTGTCACAAAAATAAATGTCCTGTTCCTCTGCTATGCGTCTGTTTATTCGGGGTATGCAAACACTTTCTTTATCTTCATCAATTTATGTTTTCAGATATCTGGAAACAGACTAAAGATGGAAATCAAACCCTGAGTTAGTTTGCATGATTGAGCAACAAACTAACTGCCAAGCCGGTATGAAAAGTGAGATTTTTTGTGCACAAGAACAAAAAAAGTCCAGTTGCCACAACTCCCTAAAACAAGCCCAGCTGGCTGCAGTAAGTTTTGTCGGCTCTGGATGGGCTGACATGACCTCAATCCGCTGCCGTGCTGGCTGCCGACTTAGATCATGGTCGTCTCAGCCTATAAGAGCTTCTTCTTCATCAGGTCCAGCTAAAGCCTCACACACAGTGCCCATCACTAGCGTGGATTAGAGGGCTACTGCTTGCACACATTGGAAGCTGTCTGCTCTCACTGAGTCAGGAGAGGCTGCAGCAGCTCTTCCCACACCCAAAACATCACCTGAAAACTCTTAAGTCGAGACTTTTGGTAGAACTTATCCTCCTTAAAACATAAGCCCTCAAATCCAGCCCTCTGAGGAGAATTATCAAGTTAGGGAGAAGTTTATAATTCCTAGACAAACAAACGTGAAAGTCTGTAAGTTTACAGAATTAAAAGTATGATCCCAAATGTACTTTGAAGTGTTGCATGCAACATGCAAGTCAAATATCATTCAAGACAGTAATGGTCTACTTAGAATGTTCAAACTTCTACTTAAGTTCTTTTGGTCCATGTTATCATAATGATAAGTAGGTTTCTGTTGAAATTAATTTCAGTTTATACAACAAAGTTTTAACCATCGTGACTGTGAGCTGTCATATTTTACTCACCTGTTAGCTGTGGAGATGTGGTTGCAGGGAGGCAGCTTTCCAATGAAATTCAGGGCCATCTGTTAAAAAGAAAACACCAAACATGAAGTTCAATTTTTACCCAAAAGGCTTCATTTTGTTCATAAAGTGTGTTCTCTTGTGCCTCAACAAACAGCAAATTATATGTGAATATTTTTTTTGTCCAATAATTGATGAATCTTTTGGTCTTCAAAATTTCGAGAAAGATTTTTAGAGAACTGTCAGAATTCCACAAAGCCTACGGTGACATCTTCAAATTGCCTGTTTTGTCTGACAAACAGACCCAACCCAACAATTTACAATGATAGAGGATTTGAAGTAAATCAGCAAGCATTTACAAAGAGAAAATGGAACAACTGATTTTTTGTCACTTTTGCTTAAAAAACAAGACAATTAAATAAGTGTCCAAATCCAATTCATTTTGTGTCAATCAACAAACCAGTTAATCCTCATATTGTGTAAGACTTTTTTTCTTGAATCTCTGCAGTTCAAAGTTTTCCCAAAGCCCTGTAAGTAAAGTTTTGTCACAACAGAAATGGTGAATAGAGAGAGGTGTGCACATTTTAATCGAGCTATGCTTAAAACCCTTAAATGGGCAAGCACATGTAAAATTTTGGGAAAAATAATTAATTGCTATTTTCTAATGTATCTAGGCTAAAATAACACAATTTCATGATTTTTTTCAAAATATGACCTTTATTTTTCATTTTACAGTTTGTATCTCCCAGGATACATTGTCCGTTTAGGGTATAAATTTACCATTTTACAATTATTCAAATATTTCATTTGGAAACTTTAAAAACATATTATAAGCAATTCATTAGCTACTCTCTTTAATGTCTTGTATACAAAGTTTCAAAAAAGTGGTTGATGGTGCTTCCAATGAGCTGACATGAATACAAGTTCGTCTGGTGAGCAATAGTCTCAAAGATGTTGTCGTCAAAGAATTTGGAGAAGTATGTCAGTGGAGTGGATAGCTCATCTGGTGCAGTAAAGCAACTTGGTGTAACTGTACACTGGTGCTCAAATTTAGTTTTTCTCCACCTATTGAAAAGGAAAAAAAATATACTTCTCAGCCTCCCCGGAAAAGCTCCAGGGTGCTGGAAAGGAGGCTCTGGCCGATTGTCGAACCTCAGATTCAGGAGGAACAATGCGGCTTTCGTCCTGGCCGTGGAACAACGGACCAGCTCTTTACTCTTGTGAGACTTCTGGAGGGGGCATGGGAGTTTGCTCATCCAGTCTACATGTGTTTTTGTGGACTTGGAGAAGGCCTACGACCGTGTCCCTCGGGGAGTCTTGTTGGGGGTACTGCAGGAATATGGGGTACCAGGCTCGTTGCTACGAGCTATCCGGTCCCTATATAACCAAAGTGAGAGCTGTGTCCGCATACTTGGCATAACGTCAAACACGTTCCTGGTGGGTGTTGGCCTCCGCCAGGGTTGCCCCTTGTCTCCGATTCTGTTTGTGGTTTTCATGGACAGGATCTCAAGGCGCAGCCGGGGGAGAAAAGGATTCGGTTTGGTGACCTTAGAATTGCATCTCTGCTTTCTGCAGATGATGTGGTTCTTTTGGCTTCATCAAGCCGGGACCTCCAGCACTGGTTGGGGCGGAGTGCGAAGCAGTTGGGATGAGAGTCAGCACCTCCAAGTCTGAGGCCATGGTTCTCTGCCGGAAAACGGTGGACTGCCCCCTCTGGGTGGAGAGAGGTACTGCCCCCTCTGGGTGGAGAGAGGTACTGTCCCCTCTGGGTGGAGAGAGGTACTGCCCCCTCTGGGTGGAGAGAGGTACTGCCCCCTCTGGGTGGAGAGAGGTACTGCCTCAAGTGAAGGAGTTCAAATATCTCGGGGTCTTGTTCATGAGTGAGGGTAGAATGGAGCGTGAGATGGACAGGTAGTTTGGTGCGGCGTTGGCAGTGATGCGGGCGTTGTACCGGACCGTCGTGGTGAAGAAGGAGCTGAGCCGGAAGGCAAAGCTCTCGATTTACCGCTCCATCTATGTTCCAACCCTAACCTATGGTCATGAGCTTTGGGTAGTGACCGAAAGAACAAGATCGCGAATACAAGCGGCTGAAATGAGCTTCCTCCGTAGGGTGGCTGGGCTCAGCCTTAGAGATAGTGTGAGGAGCTCAGACATCTGGAGGGAGCTCGGAGTAGAGCCGCTGCTCCTTCTCCTCTAAAGGAGCCAGTTGAGGTGGTTTGGGCATCTGGTAAGGATCCTCCCGGAGTTCCAGGTCCAACTGGTAGGAGGCCCCGGGGAAGACCCAGAACATGATGGAGGGATTATATCTCTGACCTGGCCTGGGAACTCCTCGGGGTCCCCCAGGAGGAGCTGGACATCTGGAATGCCCTGCTTAGCCTGCTGCCCCTGCGACCCGGCCCCGGATAAGCGGAGGAAAATGGATGGATGGATGGACAATATCTGCACCAAAATCACTGGATCTCTTAGAGAACAATTCACTATACTACTCTTTTCGTTACCTGAACATCTTCCCTCTTTTACTGTGGTTTGCTCTATCTTCTGCCTCGTCACTTGAGCTATCACTGAGCTGGTCACTGCTGCTACTGTCCTGATTCTGGCCCTCTGTATATAATTCATCTTCCTCATCTTCTTCACTGGTTCCCTCATCTGAATCAGATGAACCATCAGGTGGCAACACAACAGATGCCACCTCTCTCTTTCTTGCACCATAGAAAATACTGGTAGAAATTCTCTGAAAACATATGTACACTGGTGAATTAATCAGTAAAACACATTCAAGAGTAAAATAAAGTGTAATCAATATTTAACACATTTATATTATTGATTATCTGTAGAGTATAGGGTTCAAAACATAAGTATATCTGAGAGTGATTATGCCTGTTTTTATACCCCTATCTGGACAACGTATCCCCCAAGATACAGACATTCAATGCCTGTTTATGAAAGACATGTAAATGTCATTCATTATTTTTCAACAAGAATACACAAAATTATGCTTAAAGAACAATATTTTCAAAAACAAATTCCCCCAAAACATAATTAACAAGAAAAATAACAACTCTTGCCTCATGGCCAGTGTCTCTGTCCACGTAGGCTGCCATTTTGGAGTTTGACATGAATGTATCAATTTAGTTTTGAATGCTGCTATTCAGTCACATGACTTGGGTACTTGACCCACCCCCCCTTAAAACTTTCTCATGATATTAAGTGCAGATACTTGATGCCCCTCCCCCCTACAGCCTGCCAAATGTCTGTATCCCTCAGGATACAGAAACCATTTAAGGGTTAAAAAAGTCTTACTGGACTGTCCGAGTTTACATGCAACTGAGAAAATCGAATAACTGACAGGAACGTGTCCTCCTCCTCAACTCCGGTTGACCTCAGTTTGACACTTTGTGCCGTCGCTACTGATAATAACTAATGTGATCGGCTGCAAAACAAAAACGATGAACTATGTTGCAACGTTATCCTTTGTTTAGCAAAATTTCACAAGAATAGAGTTATGACATCATCCCCCAAATGTATTGTCTTCATGAATGAATTCAAATTGTACTTAAAATCACAAAAAATTCTAACAACAACAAAGGCACAAAAATTATATGATATCTTGAAAAATTTCCCCACTGAAATGAACACTTAAAACTAATTAAAATCCCCCTTATTGAAAACAACATTTAGACTGTTTTATATGTATTTTATTTTTGTATATTTATTTCTAAGTTATTTCTACTGTTCTGAATTTACAATATTGATGTTATTTTTTATAAGTTTTACTGTTGATTGATGTTCAAACTTGCCAGAGATGTTTATTTTTGTAATTTTCAATAAAGCATTGAAAAAAAATACAACCAATGTGATCGGCTAATGTGACAAGCTAATGTGAGTGGTTACTGTGACCGGCTACTACACTGAATCAAACTCAAACTGTCATTTATTTTCTTCTTTGCTCCAAGCTCAAAAGCATTTTAATCCTTTTTTAAAACATATTTTACTAAATCCTCATAAGTCCTGCCATCCCTATTTGTGATGTGGTTTTTTGTTGTTATTAAAATACTTATAAATCTGAGGAGTTCACCAGTGCTGCAAGCTTTAGGACATTAATTCCCCGGTAAAAAAAAAAGGGAAAAAAGTGAAAATATGCATAACCATACAGAACACAAAAGCCAGCTTGTACTTCATAATTCAATATCCACTGATCCCGGAAATGCTTCCCGGCTGCATAAAAATGCCATTGTGCATCTTTCCCTGTATGTCAGGGACTGACATACATAAAAACCTTCAGCTGGGAAATTAATAAACATCAGCATGATCCATGCAGCCGTCTGCTGACAGGGAGGTGCTCAGTTACTCAGGTGGGTTGCCTGCTGCCATGGTGACAGCATCTCTACGTTGCCTATCATCCTCTGAAGATGCTTCAAAACACTCATGCGCGTTTATACAGATTCAATGAAAGTAAACATATTTTTATAATGGGCATCAGGCGCAGCAAAAAAATATCTAATGGTTAGTTTTGACCAACCAGTTTGCTGCTCTATTAAATTAATTGTTGACGGTCTATCAATCTTTCTGAATGTTTAAGTCACATCATGCAAATATGTGACTGCAGTCAAAGTCACAGTAATGAAACAGACGCATTCTCATTACCTGATCTGCTGAATCTCAGCAATCTCTCATTTTATTCTCACAGATAAAAGACAAATATCATCCTGTTATAAATTAGGACTTCTTATGTCGTATTCTATTCTAACATGACGATTAAGTAAGCTCATGCAAATATGTTACCCAGATCATTTCAATACACAAACTGCTCTATAATGCTATATTTATCTAACTTAACTAAAACAAACAAACATTAAAATCAGTTTAGTAAATGTCACATTCTTATATTTATGTATGTTGTTTTTAGGAGCACATTGTCAAAAAACAGTTTTATTCTTAACCCTGGGAACACATTGTGATAAAAAAAAAAGATCCACTATCCACCATTATACAATGATGTCATTATGTAACAGAACCTCAGTCATGTGATAATGGGTGGTAATTTGGCCTGATCTTCAGTTAGGTCAGGTGATGACCTCCATTAGTAAGGTTCCATACGCTGAAGAAGGTCATACTTCCCATATGGTTAACAACTCCAGATAATTAGTCAATTAAGCCTAAAAATAATCATATTATTAGATTACACACTGCATTGCATTTTAGTAGAGCAAGCTTTCAAGCTGCTGCTTTAGTAGTAATCTCTTCTTGAGCTATATGATTTTCTTTTAAAGATTACTTCTTCGGCATTTTTCATGCTTTATCGATAGTGACAGAGAGAATATAAGGGGGAGACAGAAGGGAAGACATGCTGCAAAGGGATTCAAACTCATCCGTCGCAGCGAGGACTATACCTTAGTGGTATGAGCTCCAGCAGTGCGAGCCACCGTGACACCCTCCTGAGCACTTTATATTGTAACTACATCCTCACATTCTGCTAGACTCCTTCCTCCCAGCATAGTTAAAAAAGGCAACAGAAGATTGGGGGACAGTTAGACAGATAGTAGGGGGTGGTGCATTATAGTTATGTGAAGTGTGACAGGGGTTGTAACCATTACTAAGTGTGACATAGACAGAGTGGAAGAGCTGGACAGTTAACCAGCAATGAGCAGCTACTGTTTCTTTCAGCCGGACAGACAGGGAGTCTGGTGAAGCTCTGACAGTCACTAGATGCATTTATGGGGCTTTGAGAGTTATTGGATTATCTAAAATTCTGAATCCAAGCAGACACAAACAAGCCAGTTTTGTACAGGTGAGGGTTTTAAATCACAAAATATTTTGAGAAAATCACAAACACTAACAGCTTTTGTCGACAAGAATCCATGAGAATGTGTGTGCAACACATCCAATCTACATGTAAGAAATTAAAGTCAAACCAAAAGGCCAGGGCAAGTCAAAAGTCTGATGTCCTGTCACAAGTTCATTTAAGAGCATGAGATGCAGTTGAAAGCTCTGGAAAAAACAATAAGTGTGCTTGGATTAATTGCAAGTAACCTTCAAGTCGTTCAAGTGTGTGAATGCTGATCATGATAATGTAATCTTTTATTTGTACATTTTTACTTTCAAAGCTAATTTTCATCATTCCAGGATTATCCAGATTGAAACATGATTAGTAGTCAAGTAGTAGTCAAGCCCAAGTTAAGTTGCAATTCATAAATTTGAATCAGGTCCAAGACTCAAGTCTCCAGTTACAGTATATGTGTGTTTCATGTCAGGCAAATAACCCCAAAAATCTCCACCACAGAGAGTATAAAGCTCTGGATGCAGCAGAGACAAAAATTTTCCACTGCTTAATAATTTTTGTTACACCAGACATTTTACAAGGAACCTTATTCGTCTAACCCAGACAACATTCCTATCAGTTCAGAGCACCCCAGCCTTGATTGTACTATAATTTTATTGTGAATACACTCACTGACTCTGATTCACATTAGAGCACATGCAATTGTTGGATGAAGAATCTGCACAACAAGCAGCAGATGCCATTAAGGCTGATGATGAAGTAACAACTTAACTTTCTGTGCAACAGTGTCACTAAGATAAATACCTGTGTCTGTGCTTCCAAAAGTGACTGATACCCTCCTGTGTGATTAATGAATCCATTTGCAACTAAGAATTTAACTGGAGCAAGTTCGCATGTACAGAAGAGAGGGAGACACAATGATTTGGTAACTGGTTGAAGTAGCTGATAGGTTGTTTGCACTTATGATGCATTTCTGGCTGCAGGGCAACCAAGTCTCTGTGTCTGACTTGGAGCTCCAAGCTTTTTCTGGGCTACTGGAGGGAGTAGATCCACTTAGCTTTCCACTGCACTGCTTCCTATTGCTCTGGCCATTCAATTGACAAGCAGCCAGCCGACAAGAGCACATTAAGTTTTAATGTGAGCATGATGCATGCTTATCATTCCTGACGGGCCCAAATGAACTTTTGTCACTGTCAGCCACAGAGTGAAACAAAGCAAAAACAAAGGAGGAGCAGTGCAGTTTTCAAGGCTGCTTTTTCACTGTCAACTCGAGTCAAGCAGCAAGCTCTAAAATGCATTGAAAAATACAGAAATTTCCAAACACAGCATGTATTATACAGCATCCCAAATACAATTTCAAGGGCAGATCATGTCGTATTTAGATTCCTGGAGACTTCTAAAAAGTTTATCTATCCATCCATTTTCATGCAATTATCTGGGTCGGGTCGCTGGGGCAGCAGACTAAGCAAAGTATTCCAGATGTGTCTCTCCCCAGCCACAACGTCCAACTCTACCTGGGGAACCCTGAGGCCAGATGAGACACAATCCTTCCACCATGTTCTGGGTCTTCCCTGGGGCCTCCTACCAGTTGGACGGGCCCAGAACACCTTTAACGGGCACCTAGGAGGCGTCCTTACCAGATTCCTGAACCACCTCAGCTGGCTCCTTTAAACGAAAGGACAAGCGGCTTGACTCTGAGCTCCCTGTCTGTGTCTGAGCTCCTTACCCTATCTCTGAAGCTGAGCCCAGCAACCCCACGAAGGAAACTCATTTCAGCCGCTTGTATCCACAATCTAGGTAAGGGGTTTGAACATAGATGCACTGATAAATTGCATCAGTGCTAACGTTGCCCTGAGATACTCCTTAGCTTGGGCAGTATCCCACTCCCCACCAGGAAGGGGAGAACCATGCCCTCGGACTTTGAGGTGCTGACCAGTGAAGGGACAACCAAGCTTCTTGAACCATTTGCTTGATTTTTTGACCCAACTAGATGGTGGTCTTGGCTAAAAAAAGGCTCTGGTATGGTAATTGAGTGTGTTTTCAGCCCTTTGTTGAACAAAGAGCGCCATCTAGTGGGCTCAGTGAATAAACCAAATGGTTCACAAAGCTTCGTTGTCCCTTCATTAGTGCTGACCTCCTGACCACATCACATTTGGCTGTAAACCGCCCCAATGCATGCACCCCGGTCTGCCACTCCTCTGACACTGTCCCAGACCTCCAGTCACAAAAAGACAAAGCAGACAAATCCAGAGCCTTCAGCATCTCAGGGTGAATCTCATCCTTTTTAACTACCTCGGGGGCTTTTACCAGGGATATTGGTGTCTTCCCCTGAGTCTTCAGACTCTGCCTCCTCCACAGAGGGCGCAGTGTTTTGATTAGTTCTTCAAAGTATTCTTTCCAACAATCCCCCCAGGTCGGGTCAGCAGGTCTCCCCCCTGAGCTGAATGCAGCCTGGCCAAAGTCCTGCTTTCCTTTCCTGAGTCCTGTGACGGTTTGCCAGAACTTCATTAAGGCCAACTGAAAGTCCTCCTCCATAGCCTCCCCAGATTTCTCCCACACTGCAATTTTTGCTTCAGTGACAGCCACAGCTGCAGCCCTTCTGACCGAACGGTACCCATCTGCTGCTTCATGAGACCCCTGAGCTCCAGAAAGTGTGTATATGATATGCACAAATGTATTTAAGAGTTATTGAATGCTTCGCCTGTTATTAAGCAAAAATCTCAACCAACTCTACCTTAAAGAAAAAAAAAAACCTTATCTGTAAACCAGGAGCTAGCTCTGTCTTTGACTGTTCTATGAAGAAAATGAGAAGCAATTAACAACTTGTGCAACTGTGCAGAAGCTGTCACTTTCTATTGGCAATGGTACACCCTGACAGAGACCTAATGGCTATAATTACACTGAAGAGGAGGGAAGGATCAGTACTATCAGGCGCAAAGTCTAATGATGTCCCGACATAAAAACACATTAATTGCTGTTAATTGTCATTGTATGTAATATTTGTTCTTCAACGGATGTTCTTTTGAGATAAAATGTGATGAAAGTTTGGTCATCGCTGCAGGGAAATTAGGTCACATAACAAGGCAAAGCTGAGTTAAAGCCTACAGAATGTAGCTAATAGAGAATTCACAACAGTTACTACAACAGTGTCTTAGATAGGAATGTGTGGAGTAGGAATGATGTGAGATAAGCATATGCTGATATGTGCCAAATGATTTAGATTTTGTATGCATAATTCATTCATCAAAAAGGATCATTTCAACCTAAAAGCTGGCACATCTGAACATAATCGGCTCCTTTGGATTGTCTCAGGAGGTTAAAGGACTACAAATTTAGACAAGGGTCTTATACTGTTGGAGCTTCAACAATATTTAGGATTAACTTCATGTCCCCACTAGGATGGTTCATTTACACTAAAATGTCATAAGAAAACAGCAACATTTATTTTTATTTTTCAGACAACAACTAAACTTGTCTGGTGAGGAGTGGGACAGTGTTGTTAATCTGCATATAATCTTTTCAAACGACGATTTATTCCCCTTTAGTGTGTTTTATTGCATTGTGTGCTCAAAGAGCTTTACTGCATTGTGCAATAAAATGTAGTTCAAGTCACATTCAGGGGGAAAGTGGCTTCCATTTGCTGAGATGAAAATGCTTTTTTTAACCCTCTGAGGCCCGCAGGACTGCTTGAGATCCTGGTCGACATTACTGTACAGCAGTAATGATCTTGGAATGACATAAATTGAGAACAACTGGAAAGTTGAGACTTGTGGATTTAATCAGATGAACTTTGTTCATGTGTGATGATGTTAGTCTCCATAGTAGCCATTTCATTGTAGTAATGATGTATGGCCTTCTAGTTTTATTGACAATAAAGGGGTTTCTCAGCAGTTTACACAACAGAAGAACTTGCCATCCAATTGGTTAAGAAAAAGAAGCCATTTTGATAACAAATCGGAGCATAGATTTGTTTCATGGTGTCTGTCAACATTATGGTGTCTTAATTTGGTATTTTGCAGAGAATTTGACCATTTTTATCGATTCTCAAGTGGCACACAAAATTGGTCACATTTTGACCCAAATCGGTGTAACAAATGTCAAACAAACATTGCTGCAACAACTTCCATTCATCCATCCATCAATTTTCATCAGCTTATCCTGGGTCGGGTCGTGAGGGTTACACAACGTACACAACATCCAGCTCCTCCTGGGGACCCCGAGGCGTTCCCAGACCAGGCGAGAGATGTAACCCCTTCACCGTGTTCTGGATCATCCCTGGGGTCTCCTGCCAGGTGGACGTGCCTGGAACACCTCTGGAGGATCCTTACCAGAAACCCAAACCACCACAGCTGGCTCCTCTCAATGTGAAGGAGCAGCAGCTCTGAGCTCCCTCCGGATGTCTGAGCTCCTCACCCTATCTCTAAGGCTGAGCCCAGCCACCCTACAGAGGAAGCTCATTTCAGCTGCTTGTATCAGGATCTCGTTCTTTCGGTCACTACCTAAAGCTCATGACCATAGGTGAGGGCTGGAACATAGATGGACCGGTAAATCAAGAGCTTCGGCTGCAACAACTTATAAGACAAAATTGTGCATGAAAACGGACTTCATAACATGTTTTAAGCCCTTATACACAATATTTCAACATTTGTATAGGCACCTAAACAAAACACAGTGTCTATTAAAGATGACAGATGATATTACGAGAAGTATTTAATATCCGGTGCATCTCAAAAATAGGTCTTTGTGTGTTTCTAAAGGGTTTAAAACCACCATAGAGCAGTATTTCACAAAACGTGCAAGAAGTAAATTAGATTTGAATTTAATTTGGGTTTTTTTACATCTCTCTCTCTCTCACACACACACACACACACACACGCATCATCACTGCTGTCATTATTGCTTATGATCTGGTTGGGATCCACTTTCATATGCTTCATATAAAGTTATTACTGTTGAGCTAGTAATGTTTGGATAATGAGCTTTCTCTTTTAATCAAAAGTGCAGAGATATTTTGCAAGTCATGAAAATGATTCAATTATAACTAATGCTTTTGGAAGTGTTTCAGATTGGGAAAGTTATTTGTGTATTTTTGGATAATTACAAGACAAAGCAAGAGTGCTAAGTGTTTTTGTAACATATGCAAAAGTTATAATGTATTATTCATTTCTTGTTATTTTGGCGTGAGAATGTCTCTGCAACTGGTGATGTGACCCTGCTGGATTTACCATTAACAACAAGTTATCTATCACCAATATAATGTCATAGTTGAGTTTTGAATCAGTAAGGTTTGAGTTATCTTTTAACCTGAACAAAAAAAAAACGATAAATGCCATAATCCTATTGGATAATACGACTTGCACATGTCCTCCACCACCATCTCTGGGACGTAGCAGTAATGATCGACGGTGATGCAGAGTCTAAATGGTGATGTCACACTCAGGTTGGGAGAGAGGGAGGATGGGTCGAACAAACGGAGGACTTTCACCAAGGAGAACGGGTTTGTGTCCTGTGTGAAAATAAAAGTGAATGACTTTTCACGTAACTTCCCCAGCTCACGGTTTGGGCATCACATTTTTTACATAACTTTCGTGTCTCACATCACCCTTGTAATTACTTCACTTCTGACATTTATGTGCATTCATTTCAACTGTTCAAACTGTCTTTTATAACACCAGGAATTATTACCAGGAAGTGTTTAGCCCTGAACCTACGTCAGTGATCTTGTAGTCTAAATTCACAGAAACTGCAGCATTTTATACACCCCGAACCGTACATGCGTGTATCGACGTGTGTGCAATTTTTAGAACATTCCGCTTTGTACCGAAAGCCGCAAAAGGCTCAATGTGTCATTTTGGCAAACATATAACACATAGTGGTTATGGGTGGTATTGACAACATGGGTGGTATTGGTTGGAGATCTTGTTGAGTTAAATGGTTAAAAGTTAGATGTAAGGACTATCCAGAGTAACACAGACATTGTATCTGGAAAGAAATATTACTTTTCAATTTTTTAAATGTGAATTCACAATACCATTAGCACCACAAATGGAATTTAATTCATTTTCATTGTACAATTGTTGAGGTGGAAATTTAAGAGAACAATGTCTCAAAGCTTGACAAAGCACTAATACTGTCTGCCTGATGTCATTCGAGGGAGGTGAGGAAATATGTTTGTGTTTTGTAATTTGGGGGACTCAACCCTTCAACTGTTGCACAAAGCCATTGTACCACTGAGTGTGTTTGATTAGAGGCACTTCAGTGACTCCTGTGGTACTTGGCAGCAACAACACTATCATAACTGTAACAGAGTAAGAAGTGCAGTGTTACTGCTGTGTTCAAACTGAAAGAAGGCTTTATGGCTCATCGTGGAGCAATAACATCTACACCAAACCACTGAATAAAGAGTGATGTGGCTGTTCTCAGTTTAGCATGTGGACCTTCTAAAAGTGTGTGCAGGTTCTTTTCTTCACGATGCAGTGACCTGTCAGAGGGAGAACGCGACAATTAAATAGGTTGAGCATGCTAATGCCTGAGGCCTATTTGTCTTTCATGCCAAGTTGATCTGATTAGCTGGGCTAAATCCAGACACACACACACACACACACACACACACACACACACACACACACACACACACACACACATCCTCACAGGCACCCTAAGAGCATCACTGAACGTGTCCCCTGGCAGAGACTATATAGAGGAGGCTCATGGGAGATTCCAGCTGCATATATTTAATGCACTGCTTCATCAGAAGCATCTTTGCAGGCACCCAGGGAGCATGTTTACTGTACAAATACTGCACATAGTTCATTCCACACGTGACAAATGTTGTGACAAGTCAAAACATCCAGCATTAGAAGCTTGGGCAATGTAAAACCAATCAAATGTGGAAATATAACAAAAGTCAAAAAGGACCCCATGACACAAGACTGGTTTTAAGACATGTCAGAAAAAAATCAACAACTTTTTTTTTTCACATTTTAAGGCAACTCATGACCAACAAATTGATATATAATTTTCATATTTCTTTCATTATTATTGGTCAATTTTAGTCAAATATACAACATTTTCAAGAGGAATAAAAGTAATAAAACCTGAATATTTTTTCAATAGCAATAGTTGAAAAAAATTTTTTGATGGGAATGCATAGAGTAGGTTATGTCAACTTTTAGTGAAACTTATGTTTTGAAAACCTTAATTAAACTTTAATAAAATTTTAAGATGACAGCAAAAAAAAGTTTTAAAAAATCACACATCTATAAAGGATGCAGGGGCAGATATGCTGAAAATTTCAAGCAATTCTATGAAAGTTAACCTATATTAATGGTATGATGAAAATGATTTGGGGTCAGAAAGGACCACAGGACTACAGGAGAAGAAAATAGGTTATGATAATGAAACTATGATATTCATTTATTACAACACACATTTTACTATATCATTCATACCAAGCAATCCCTTTAAAAACAGTAGTTTTCAAACTTTTTGATTGTCACGTTTAAAGCCTGTTTTTTGTATTATTTATAAACATCTGACTGCTTATGATTTTTTTTTGTCTTCTTTGACAAAAAGACCAAGTATCCAGGATACAGGAATTATCACATAATGTTTGACTAAGAGGATATTCAAATAAATATAAATATTCTCACCAAGTGAGTATGGTTAATTTTTATTTCATAGTGTCCTATTTCCTAAGTGAAAAATAGACAAGAAAAAGACAAGATGTCTGTGTGATCAAGAGCTGGGCTAAAAACCTTTAACTCTTTTTTTTTTCCAAACTCACAAGTTAATGCATTTTAGTCCCCTGAGTCACAGAGCACCCAAGCTGTGTATTTATGTTTTAATCGCTTCTGCCAGCTATGAGAATGAGTCATCACACCCCTCTCTGCTGCAAAATTCTGGATGGTAGGAGCAAAAATTCACTATAGGATGAACATAAATACATGCTGATGGTCGTGTGGTGAAGCCACTCACATAAATGTTAAGACATACATCTAACAAGCCCGCACACACATGCATACACACTACCCAGCCCACTCACACACCCCTTATTGCTGATTTTATAGAAGCCTGCCACAACACTGCTTATACCTCAGAGCAGAGGCCTGTGTGGCCCTGTTAAGGTGAATAGAACATCAAAAACATTGTGCCATACTGTAGGCTACTCTGCCTTGTTTTACACATTGGTCCACACTGCAAAAAAAGCCAACTTGTATTTTTTGGCCTAAAGCAGTGATTTAAGTTGGTAAAACTTGGAAATATAAATTATTGACATTTAGGGCAATAATGTAAGTTAGCACAACAAAGGAAGCCAATTGTCTGCTCAAAAACAAGTTTGTGAGTTGTTGTTACTTTTATCTTTAAGTTGGGGTTCACAACAAGGGACAATAGCTCTGCTAACCCTTATTTCTTTGTTGTGAAATGCGGGAAAGCGGTGAAATTCGGTCATTAGCGAAAGCTAGCGGCTAACTGATGCTAGCGGCTAACTGATACTAGTGGCTAACTGATGCTAGCGGCGCTGCTTGTTACAGCTACAAGAGTAGCCATTAGCGTATCAATGCTAACTCAAAATTGTGGTCGCAACATTAGCTGACATTTCATAGCAGCGTTACAATCGTGCCAATTCAGCACATTGCAGAAGTAAGGATTAAATGTTATTACAATGTAAAATTATAAGTTCAAAAATCTGAATTCAGAGTTGAGCAAACTCAAAAACAAAACTTAAAATATTTAGTTTATTTGTCCGACTTAAAATTTTATCGAAGTTTGTTGCCTTGACATTTTGAGTTCACCCAACTTTTCTTTTTTTGCAGTGCATCTGCAACATTGAGAAATTCAGCTCTAGAAATGAAATTGTTTTTTAAATTCTTTCACTAAATAATAGCTCCAAACAAGTCTCTATTGCAAGTGTCATTATGGCCATTGTTATGGCTCAAAAACTCCATAGAAAAGTTTGGGTTTTTTTGTTAGGCAAGGCAAAATTATGATTAAATTGTGAGAACTAATTGTGGAATTAAACTCCACACCGGGGCTACACGGTGGTGTAGTGGTTAACACTCACAGCAAGAGGGTCGCGGGATTGAATCCAGCCTGCAGCTCTTCTGACTGTGGAGTTCCCACAGGCATGCAGCTTAGCTTTAATTGGTGATTCTTAACTGTCTGTAGGAGTGAATGTGAGCATGAATGATTGTCTGTCTCTATGTGTCTGTGATAGTCTGCCCACCTGTCCAGGTGAACCCGCCTCTCACCCAATGTCAGCTGGGATTGGCTCCAGCCCCCCACGACCCGAATTTGGATATGCTGTAAAGGATAATGAATGAATGAATTCTAAACAAATACATTTTTGCTCAATGCTCACTGTTCGTTTGGTAAAGTAATGTATCTTTAAATAGAAGTCCTTTTTCTTAAATTGAAGCTGAATGTTATATCTTCTCCCTGTCGTTATCTAATTATGCGCAAATACAGCAAAAATAACAGCCCACATTTTCACACATAATGTGGCGTGTGCATGGCAACAGTTCATGCAGCACTGGGAGTTTGCAGTTTCTCCAAATCTGCTCCATGGCTGAACACTTGAAAGCTCATTCCACTGACTTTGTGTCTGTTCTCCCATGACAGAAATGCATTCTTATTGTAATGGAGTGTGTGTGTGTGTGTGTGTGTGTGTGTGTGTGTGTGTGTGTGTGTAAAGTTGTACTTGTATGTCACATTGTCCGTAAATAGAAAGTAGTTTGAGTGTTTAGTCTCTTGTGTCTTCTGTTTTCTTCTGATGATGTTGATTATTTCCTTAAGGGTGTATGGTATCGATACTGTACTTTGTACTGTACTTGATTAATTATAATAATTGGGACACAAAACTCTGTATCTGAAAAATCATGTACAGTGAACTGTATGAATATGCTGGATGGAGTGTGCTTCTCCTCATGGTTGATCTTACAGGAATGCTAGGTTTCGCAATAGAAGGGTCAATTTTTTGATTTATATTTATATTCACAGAAAATGATCTTAGATATTTATATTTGATATACTACTAACTAGCACAACTACAGCCTCATTTGAAAGTTCCTGAACAAGTACTGATTTATGATGATTATGATGACTGAACTATATTTCAGTCATTAACTGTTTGACCACACTGAATAAGAGTAGAATGTACTCAAAAAAGGTAATGTCCAGCATAAAAAACTCTGCCAAAGTGCTGTGTACCCTCTACTGCCGCTAATATTGTATCACATTTTTTTTGCAACCAACTAAGAATCTAAGTCAACAAAGAAAGCAGGTTAATGTGGATTTCCTTCCAGTAGCCTACTATCATGAAAATTTTCAATTTTAGGAGTTGGGTTTACCAAGACAAACAGCTGGTAGCTCTTCCTACACAAAACAAATCACTGCAAAAGAGGAGGGCAATGATGATGTGAAAAGAGAGTTCCAGTTCAAACAAACATAAACAATAAGGAAAATGTGGTGAAATATGGCACCTGTTAGTTCCATGTCATGATCTAAAGATTGTTAACATCTCCTCATCTATTTATTTATCTGATGTTTTCGTCGCTTCAGAGGAAACTTGAGTGATGCATTATTTATTCCCAAAGTCTATTTCCATTGTATTTTGTTCATTTTGTATTATAATGATACACCAATCAGAATTTTCATATTTTTTTAATGTGTAAATTAAATATGCACACAAGAACAGATGGAGTTTTACGGAGAATAGAAACAGAAACCCAATGTGTATATTTTCCAACAGGATGCAGCCTACTGTAAAAAGAAAAAAAGTGTAAACTGCATCACAGCTTTTCATTATGGTGGTGGAAGATAGTATATCTTGGGGCAGAAAGCTTTGTACAGGATGAAGACAGTCTCTATCAATCCCCAGTGGTTAAATGGAGCTCAATTAGACAGCTGGTGTACCCAGAAGGCAATGAATTACATTAGACTAGAAAACACAAAAGGTTCTGTGAAAAGATTGAGACTACTGTGGCGGATGCTTAGCTAAAAACTTCTTAACTGTCCCTGTTACCTATAAGCTTGGGAAATTCCTAGTTGATATTCCCTAGACTGTCTAGACTGCACACCATGAAACTGCAATTCAAGTCATCAGTCTAGATAACTTTTTTCATCTGACTGTGAGGAAACAAAACAATTCTGCACACTTTTGCTCACTTTATTGACGACAAAACATTCACCTAATTAGCCCAGCCTTTATCCCAGCCAGGAATTTTAAATATATTTTTGCTGCGGTACTGTTCAGTGTGAGTGTTCAAATGTGTACACGAAGACAGTTGCAAACTGACATTGTGTATACTGCCCGACAAAGCCTTACTGCAGTAACTATGTAAAGGGTAAAACTGAGAAAAACTGCTTTAAAGTTTTTTAATGTTTTTTAATGAGCCAGCCAAATTGGTTATAGGCACTGTAGGTAAGTGATTATTTCTACATGTATTGTCAATGTAAATTTTATGCTAAAAAATCATGACAATTTATTTGACCTTTGACCCCAAAAAGTTTTGCATCTCTGTAAAAGGTTTGAAAAATAATGCAAAAACAGTGCAGTAACGACGTTGTCTTCTTTCTGCTTTTACAATTTGTTGTCAGTGAATAAACATTTTCAAAATGATTTTGTTACAAGTGTATTTATATATATATATTTTGTAAAATCAGACTGTGGTAAGTGAACTTACTGCTAACTGCTTTGGTTGGAGTTGGATTCGTCGTTACTGCAATTTTTGTTTCTTTTTTTCAGAGAAATAATGTAACAAAAATTTTAATCTAAAACTTTGTCACAAGATAAAATAGATAGATCAAGGAGTTCATTTTGTTCATTTCATTCTGTGGTTCTTGGTGCAGGTAAGTAGACATGCCTGTACCTTGTGGTGCTTTATTTCCTCCTTCCTGACTCTGAAAGCCAGTCCAACAGATGAGGGTCTCAACTTAAGGTTCTAAATTTAGATGGAAAAGGGGCTTAAAGGAGAGTGTTAAAGCAGTGATTAAATCAGTCCTAAGGACTCCTTTACAGGGAGCCTGATTACACTACCTTCATTAATATCAATGTCTGCAGTCAGTCCTAACCTGAAAAAATTATTTTACCTGGGGTGTTGCGTTATATTCCCAGTACCAGGCGATCAGATACTGTAATCTCTGTAATGTAGCGTTGTCAAGCCAGCATTAAGCTTTTGATAGTACTTCCCCTTTTCAACCAACGCAAACCTAGTTCTTTTACTGGGCTGCTGCTACTGCTGCTGCTGGTTCGCAGTCGTCTCAGAACCTGTTTGGTTTTCCACAGGCTCAAGAGCCATGTCAGTACGTCACTGTATACGTCTGGAAACCCTCCCCTCTTCACAACTATAATAACAACAATGGCTTTGCGAGCCCACATTGGCATCAAACATGACATGTACAACACATTAGTTATGCTCGTCGTATGGACGGAGATTACACTCTCATATATACAATATACATTCATAAAAAAAACATCTCTCTCTCTTAAGTAAAAAGAGTAAATAAAGACAACAACAATATATCAATGTGTCAGATGCAATATTGTGTAGTAGAGGAGTGAATGTGTGCCTATATATACACACATACATATATACACACATATACATACACACACACACACACACACACACACACACACACACACATATACATTTATATACACACACACACACACACACACATATATATGAATCAATAAAACAAAGTGGATACATCTCATAATATATGTGTATATATATATATATATATATATATATATATATATAAATATATATATATATATATATACATATATATACATATACATATACATATACATATATATATACATATACATATATATACACATATATATACACATATATATATACATATATATACATATACGTATATATATATATAATGGGAGACTAATCAATGACAAATATACAATTCATTAAGCAATTAAATAAAGAGACAACAACAAAATATGACTGTCAATATACAACAATATGTGTGTCAATATATGACACACATATTGTTTGTGCTAAAACTATTAAAACCACATCAGTGAGTCACACTGGGTGACCTGCTCCTTCATTACCATGAACACACACACACACACACACACACACACACACACACACACACACACACACACACACACACACACACACACACACACACACACACACTGTAGTTTATTTTGATCCTACTCCATATACACCATCCTGCTGCCAGAAATACTCAGTAGAGCACCTAATGTGGAATAATCCACTGCTGAAATAACCCTCAACAAACATTATACGCAATAATTCTGACATAACTGTTTTTTTCAGTGTTTGTGCAATATACTACAATATACTGATGTTAAAAATAACGTTATAGGTATTCATCATGTGATATCCAGTTGAATAAACAGGCAGCGTGTGGTCTTGTCCTATGTGTGTATTCTTGCTGGCCAGTGGGACAGGCCTTTCGAATAGAAGCCTATTTATACACTATTTCAATACAAATGGATCCACCATGGAGCCACAGTGAACACAAACACGCACTGCTAATTTAAAGCGCATAAGAGTACAGAGGATGGTATTAAAAGCTATTTATACCTTGACCTGCTTTCTGCAGGCAGAGATTCCACAATAAGGGGGACAGAAGAACAGTGATCTATTTCACCAATTTGTCTGAGATGGTACACTATACATCTATAGTGGTGTGTTGTGTGTGTGGTGTGTGAACAAAGAAATTACACAGCATACACAAAGTTAAATTGGTGTTCTTCAGACCAATACCAATGTTTTTGCCTGTCTTAGTTCATGTACTCAAGAGTTTAGGTACTGCCAGCAGTGTTTATTGGTTACGAACATGACATGTATTCTGTTTACATTTACTATTGTCCTTAAATATTGTATTCGATACCGTTTGCCCACAGTCCCTGGGGGCCCCCAGCCATGCATTGTTTGCTGTAAATAACTGAAAGTCTGGCTTTGAAACCCTGCCTTTCTACAATTAACTGGGACATGTTTTTGATTTAATGCTGTCTACCAACAAGCAAGGATTATCCAGTTGTTCTTCTTCTATGAGTCTGTAGTCGGCAGTGACAGTCTTGGGTTATACCCATTGGGTCACAACATCCCTTTTCAGAGTGTCAATTAATAACCTCTGTCACATATCCATGTAAACAACAGGCTAATAACATAATGTGGATGTCCACCCATCCTGGATTTATATTAATTTAAAAGCAAGAAGTGTGTGTGTGTGTGTGTATGTCTAGGGCATATCTCGCTGACCGTTAGTCAGACTGGCCTAAGATTTCATATGTGGCTGTTAAGTTTCCTGATTGTTGCCATAATGACTTCATCAAGTTAACAAGTTATTTGAACTAGCTAAACTTATTTACTTATTTGTAAGTAGCTAAATATTTTCCAACTAATTTTACCAAACACAGACTAACTGAATTTACACTGTGGGATAAATAGAGTAATTTTGAATTTGAATTTTGAATTTGAATGACATGGGCAGTGTTGCCAGAAAGACAAGCTGAATGACATCATGTGCTCATTTGCATAAAACATAGTTGTGTCGAATGACTGCCTGCACACGGCATCATACTGTTGGCAGAATAAAAAATAAGTAAAATACAACTTGAGAAAGACGTTCAAGCTCTAAAGCTTTTTAGGAAACAAGTATAATGTACTGTGGCATTATGTTTCATGATACAAAAATCTACAAAACTACAAAATGTGTATTACATGTACATACAATACTGCAACTGAAACAGCTTTTGTTTAAAAGCAATACATAAAATAGATTTATCTTTGATTACAATCAAGTATCTCGAGAAAAATAACTATCCACATTGTATCAGTGAGCTTCTATAGCTTCTGAATGTGAGAACAGGACTACAACAGATGGCTGGAAGTGAGGAAGTCATTGGAAGAGTTGAACAAATATCAGGGTTTTTCTTGTGGTGGCTCTGCATTTATTTTGGGCACTTGAAGTGATACCATGTACCAAATGCTACTACACAATGCAACATGCTCTCACAGAAATCCGTGGAATAGCCACGGAATCACTCAAATTTCCGTGAAACTGACCCGGATTTCGCTACAATGCAAGTTAATGACAGTCATATCCCGTGGCTATTCCAACATACAAAGTGATTATGTACATTCACTGAGTGAATATTTAGAAAATATAAAACATATATTTCTCACTAGAAATGTAATCAAAATCCATTTTTATGCAGAAACTCAAAGCCAAAATATTGATTTTTTCACTAAAAATGAGAGAACTGTCCGCCATGTTTTTTGTTCTGACCGCCGGAACCTTAAAAGTCACGTGATTTGGAACAAACCAATAGGAAAAAATATCCATGGAATAGTCACAGGATATGACTGTCATTAACTTGCATTGTAGGGAAATCCGTGTCAGTTTCACGGAAATTTGAGTGATTCCGTGGCTATTCCACGGATTTTGAGTTAAGCGAATCCGTGGCTATTTCACGGATTCCTGTGAGACCAGGTTCACGCAATGAGGTAGCAGTCAGATCAAATCGGTAAACAAGTTACACATGCTTGAATAGTGAATGCTGTTTTGAAAAACATATTATGACCATGGGCCCTTCCGGCACACCAATAGCCTCACAAGTGCTTATTAATGTTAATAAGACAAAAATAGCAGCACAGCAGAAAAATGGTCCGATGGGAAGCCTGGCAATTTTTCACCAAGAGGAACAGGGAGGTGATTTGTATTCCCTCGTGGTTTCCCTCCAGCCCCGGCATTTTTTGTTAAATTTGGGTTCAGTTCAGGAAAGCTCCACTTAATATCCAAGCAAATAAAAGTCATAAATATTCCTTTGGAGGAGTATATGAACAGGACCAAAAGTGCTTAGCTGCTCACTGGGATCATTGGTACAAATAAAAATTATGAATATTTTATATGGAAAGAGGCCTGGAAATGCTGAGCTGATTTTTCTGCATGTCATCACTTCTCATGATTCACAATCAATTCAAAGGTCTGCTTAAGCACATTAACAGTAACTGGTCCTCACTGAGTCTGTTAGTCATTAATAAAACACACTGCATGTCTTCAGGAGCACTTAAGTCATTTGTAATCAACATAGCCACGGGGTATATGACACAATTATTAATTAGGTTGTGTTTTTTTTCTCACAGGGATGACTTTAATGCAATCAGATTTAATCAGTGAGCACTAATTTAATTGCAGTCAGTGGGAAAATACCACAGTCTGATATGTTAATCTGTTTCTAAAATCATGTTGGATATTTTTATTCCTCTTTTGTTCCACAAAGAGCAAGGAAGCAATTTAACACACACACAGGATGAGAGTATATAAACGGAATCTATTCCAACTTTACAGGATATCAAGCCTGGTGGTTTAAAAACAGGAAATCATTAAAAAACTGTCTTCGTTAAAAGCACAACTATATGGAAAGCCATTTCTGCCAGGAAAACAAAATAGACAAAAATCAAATTGCTCATGGAATTTTAGTATTATAAAACACGAAGTAACAATTTTTAATCTAAAATAAACTTTAGCATCAGAATGATGAAAATAATTACAATAATGAAATAGCAGTTACATTTCTTTAGTGTCTAAGTAAAAGAGTGTAAGATACTAAGTAAAACATATAGATCAGATTTTTTTAACTTTTCAAATTATATTTAAATTTTAAAATGATCAGTAACACATTGACTCCTAATAAGTTATTTTAAGGTTATTGTATTGTTGTTTTTAATAGAGTTGGGTCGATTTCCAGTTCTGCTGGTGTGGTCCAGTCTACGAGCTTACACCAGCTACATTTTGTGCAAACCAGCTGAGCCGGCATTATTAAGAAATAACCTGGATCAGCAACCTGTGCTGAATACAGTTTTTTCTACACTATATATGTGGCTGGGATACTGAGGTACATGTACAGCCTTCAAAATATATCTGGTGATTCATGTTAGCATATTTTGTTATTTTTTCTTCAATTCGGAGAACGACTCTAGTATCTTCTCTCGCTCTGTTGCACATTCTCCTGTAAAATAATGGGAAGTAACATGATTATTAATGTTACGTTTGTTCATAAACTGATTAGACTCGTGGTTACATGAAGAATCTGTTGTTTAAAAAAGGATGTGAATCAGTTTAAGGTTCACTGTCACTACTGCCCAGTCTCCTGCATTCTTATGATATCGTCTCCCTGTTAAAATAATCGGCTAAGTCATTTTTTCAAGTTTTGCAGGAAACACAAAAAACTTCACCAAAAGTTTAACATATGACATTTATCGATCATTTCGCTCAAAAAAGATGTAACAAAGGATGGCTATTGGCATAGTAATAACACTGTGTGTGAATTATGTAACTTAAGAGAAATAAATGACTTAGGCAATTTTTTGAACATGCCTTTCTGATGTAAGCAAGATATGGTAACACTTTATTCTGAAGGTGTCTACATAAGAGTCACACAAGCCTGTCAGAAACATGACATGACAACTATCATGAGCATTAATGTTACTTCAAAGTGTCATTAATGTTCATGGCACATCCCATGTCATGTTTATGACACGCTCATGTCACTCTTATGTAGACACCTTCAAAATAAAGTGCTACCATATCTTGCTTAAGTCACAAAGGCATGTTCAAAAACTTGCCTAAGTCACATTTTATTTTGACTTAGGCATAATAAATCCGCTTAAGTCACACACTTGACATAGGCCATTATCTTAAAGGGGTAAAATCACATGATCTGATCAACTGAGGATGTAGGCGATTTTACCATAGGTGGCTGGCGTCATGAGATGATTTAGGCAAAAAAATAATAATTTAGACAAAAAATGACTTAGGCGATTATTTTAACAGTGTGACAAAATATGACAGTTCTCCTAATGTAAATAGGACACACACTAACCCAAATGATTCATAATTACAAATGTTCCCCTTAAACATGTATCATAGCAACAGGTCTTTGATAGAAGAAAAAGATTAGCAAGGTTCCAGTGGCATCACACAGCGTCTCTTACCCCCTCATGCTTGACTTGCTGTGTGCTAATAGTCTTTAATAAATCTTTTTCTCCCTAATCTTAAATCTGCATGAGAAAGTCTTCTTTTGTAGGTGACGGGTTTCACACTGAGTCTCATGGTTAATTTAATTATGTGATAGCATTACTTGGAAATGTTTGTTTCCTCACTTTGTTGGATAAATCTTAACACCACAGTACCCATTTGCAGAATTATTAAAACATTTAAAAGTGAGTTGATTCACAATGCTGAATCCATCCAAGCTCCATAAAGTTAAACCTACTGTAATGTGTTAAGCTCTATGATTGGATGAAGAAAACCAGCAGCCAAACTGTGTTATGGCAAATGTTAAAGGAGCCGTTTGGATGAGCTTTGACTCTAAAAACTCAGACATGTACAGGACCAGAAAAACATCTTGGCTTGAAAAACATACTCCAGGCATATATGGATCGTTGGCTATCCACTGTCATTCACCAGCATATGTGTTCCATATTGTATCTTTGACGATAATAAAAGTATATTTTTTATATGATAAAAAAAAATACATGTTGCGATAATGGCAACATTACTTATTGTTGATGTAGTGATGTCAAATCATTGCGATCTAAACTGACTGAAAAGAACCAGCAACATAATTAACTTAAAGTAACTCAAGTAAAAGTACCTGGTATGCAGAATGAGCCACTGAGATTGTTTTATATATTCTTTATATATTGTTGGATCATCACTCTTTTTTTATGTAAGCTGCATTTTACTGTCATCAAGGTAACCGCTCATTTTAACTACTTCATATACTTTTATGTGGTTTAAAGTATAAAAATGTTTAATTATGTTTTTTATGTAAAATCTTGATAAAATCTGACTAAAGCTGGCAGCTAAAGTGGTGTAAAAAATACAATATTTGCCTTTAAAATGTAGTGAAGTAGAAGTATAGACGCACCTCAAAATTGTACTTACTACAGTGAGTAAATGTACTTAGTTACATTCCATCCACATTTGCAGGATTATTATTATTTTTTATTTTTCGCTGAAGAGTCAAGAGTACTTTCTTTGTATTTGGCAACTGTTGAGATTTGCACTTTACACAATTTACATTTCTGGTTGATTTTTATTTTGATATACGATTTATTAATACCGACTCAAAAATTATTTTTTAAATAGTCATATTTTCTATATATTTTCAGTATTTTGTCATATGGACAAGAAGAAAATGGCCGCCATAGACTGCTTTATGTCATCTGAGTGCACCACAAGATCAATATCAAGAGGAAAAAATGTTAGAGGTTACATTTTGTCTTTAAGGCCTCATCCCTACTTTCTTCCTCCAGTCTGGGTCCAAAGTGTCCCCTTGCTGTGTACCTGACTGTTTCACCAGCCGCCTGCTGTCAACAGCTGTACAGACAGGAAGTGCTAGATGAGAAGGACTACAATCTTGCCCTGGCGGTACAGTGTGTGTGCCTCTAATGGAAGCCCGCAGGGTCATGTTTAATGCAGTGGCCTGCATTAGTGCTCTGTGTCCTTCTGACATCAGTTTACCTCCCTTATCACCCTGAGAGCCAGGCCCCTCCAGAGATTACAAGACTCATTTTAACCAGGAGAAGAAAAATGCAACAAGCAGTCGTACACTAAAATGAGCTGAAGTAGAAGAAAGATCACAGTGTTCTTGTCCTGAGTTACTGTGATGTATGCTGGTAACAAGACGAATATTTTTCAGTACCAAGCTTGTGTTTGACTTTGTACTTTTACTTTCATAAGATGACACACACAGAAAATCAGAGGTCAGACAGTTTTAAGTTAAGTTTGTGTTTTGGGTCCTTAACAAGGCTTGAATGCCTTTTTGAAATTTTCATTCATTTAAATTTTCAGTACATTGTGATTAACTATGTATTATTATCAGGGTTTGTACACGCAGTGGTCAAATTCAAGCATTTTTCAACGACTTTCAAGGTCAATTTTCAAGCTTTTCCAGTATCTTACACATGTTGTAAATTCCATGTTTTAGATGAGTACGTACATACTAAAAGGGGGAGATTTCACTTAACCATACCAACAGCGATGGTATTACACTTTTAGGGGGAACGGCTTTTCATTTCAGATAGGCTACTCATTATTTTTTACATTGAACATGTGATTATCTATATTGTATTATGAAGGGAAACAGCCATGACTTAGTTTCCATCAACCATGTTCTCTTTAGACTACAGAAGAGTTCTAACTCTCAAACAATTCATGCTGGGAAGACTGCTAACAGTAATAATACATATCTGTTATTAAGATAATGACACAAGCTACTTATTTCACTATATTCCTCTGTGGTGCCCCCCTCGGCTTTACACAGCTTTATAGTTTGAGCTCATTTTAAAGTGTCAGCACCAAAAAGCAGACAGGCACAGCTGGTGAACACAATGGAGCAGTTGGTAGCTAAGAAGAAAGAATTGTAATGTTGCTTCACAGCTGCTGGATGTGTAAATTAACGGTTTGCTCACAAGCAATATCAGCTTGAAAGGTTATGATTTGTCAGCAATCTTTTTAAATCTTGTTTCTGCCGTCCCCATGAGGCCAAAAGTCAAGTTACTTGGAGAGTCCCAATCAGTCCAAGTCATGTGACTCGAGTCCACACCTCTGGCAGAAAACAAGCTGAAAACACTTTGCTCCAGTGGCTGGGTTGAATGTTATGTTTCCTTTAAATGGTGTGCAACTGCCTTCGAGGTGTGTTTTCTCTCATTTGGTGGGTGTATCAGAGGTGTTACCCATTTAGCAGCAATGTGTATATCAACCCACACCACAGGGTGTTCAATACACCACTCTGATCTTTGCTTAAAGGAGCCCACTGGAGTTTTCTTTTAAACAAACAAAAGCTATGTCATGAACTGTCTATCTCACCAACAACCACTGTACATCCTCCAATTCTAACAAACATGTTTCATGCATGTCCTTCCTTAGACAGCATTTGCAAATCATGTTTGAAATTCAGCATTGTTTAAGTCCATTTTTACAAGCAAACGGAATTCCTCCATGCCTTTATTTGCATATATATCGATATCACGATATGTATGCCTTTGTTACCGTAGGTGGTAGGTGATATTGACAAACAGAATAGACTGTCAATACCAGGCATAACGACAGACTGTAGCGATGCTGTCATACTTCCGGGAAGGCCCCGGACTCAAGCACGCGCTCTGTTCAGCAAATCACAAAAATGCCGGTGTCGTGCCAAAAAGTGATAGCCTGCCAGAATCTGATTTCTGGCCGCGGGAGCGCACACGGCAGCCCGTTGAGCGGTAGCGTAAACACGTCTGCTTTTCTCTGGATTAAACGGTCTTAATATGCAGATACACACAACTGTATTATAATGTAGGCCTAATTATAGCAAAGGCATGTGACTTCGAAAGTTTAACGTTTGTTGTTGCGTAATTATTACAACTGTGGCCAAAAGAAGTGTAGTTTGTAGCGAAATCAGACATGGCAACTACGTGATAGACACGTCTATTTCAGTTTTCACCTCGCAAAAACTGATTGAAGGCATAGTATAGTTACTGAGAGGTTATTTCTGCCTAAATATGACTTGATCTCATTCATGAGCTTCATAATGTAAACACTAGAGCTCACAGGACAGCTTGGAATCCCTTTAAAGGACCATTACAACACAAAATAGGCATTTTCACCTGCCAAAAATTGATTGAAGGCCAGATACAGTTACTCAAAGGTTATTTCTGCCTAAATATGACTTGATCTCATTCATGAACTTCATTATGTAAAGATCTGACCGCTCAACGAGCTGCCGTGCGCGCTCCCGCGGCCAGAAATCAGATTCTGGCAGGCAATCACTTTTTGACACGACACCGGTATGGGGAATTCAAGATGGCGGCCCGCGGCTACTGAGGAAGAAGAGGGCTAGTTCGTCCAGTGTCTGCTCCGTTAGCTTGCCAATCCCTGGCAGCGGGTCAGTCCGTGTTGTATTGTGTAGTGTTCGCTTCTCACCTTTGGATTTATCCACGGGCTCCAAAACTCCAGGCTTCCACCCGACGGTCCTTCTCCGATGTCTGCCGGCAACCGGCAGGTAAAGCCGCGGTCAAAGCTGGTCTATTAGACGCCGGAGGCGCCACTTAGTTTGGGTTTTATTTGACCAACTTTTATTTTCAAAAACGGACTATTTTGTTTATTTATTGGGTACCTGAAAATGACTAATTTTTGGTTGAAAGAAAGAGACTATTTTTGGTGTTGTGGGCTGTGTGAATTATGGGTTGTATTTGGGGGCACTGAATTGTATAATACACTGTGTTGAATTGCAAATTCTTGTGTGTGTGTGTGTGTGTGTGTGTTTTGTGTTTAATGGGTCGCCTTTGGAAAAGGTTTCTTAATTTCTGGTTGTTAGTAGGGTCCATGCATGGGTAGGCATGGGTCCTGTGTAAATTTGACGAATCAAAAAATATAAAAGAAAATAGTCAGATTAGCTCTGACTGGCACCCCGGCACTGTCAAACCGCTCCAACATATGATCATTGCTTACAGTACTGTGGAGCATTCTGAAAATAGCACACGCATCACTATACATACAGTTAGATCTCAAAAAATTTGAATATATATATTTGAAAAAGTTCAATATTTAGTGAAACTTGTATATCATAGATTCATTACACATAGAGTGAAATATTTCAAGACTGTATTTTTTGTCATTTTGATGAATATGGCTTACAGATAATGAAAACACAAAACTCAGTGTCTCAGAAAATTATAATATTACATAAGATCAATAAAAAAAGGATATTTTAAACACAAATGTCAGGCTTCTGAAAAGTATGTTCATTTCTATACACTCAATACTTGGTTGGGCCTCCTTTTGCATGAATTACTGCATTAATATGGCGTGGCATGGAGGTGTTCAGCCTACAGCACCATGTTGCTTTTATAGCAGCCTTCAGGTCATCTGCCTCTGGTGTCCCTCACATTCCTCTAGTCTAAAACATAAATATTAGTATTTATTTGCCACATGTACAAACGCCTTACATTGATGTTTTTGAGGGGAGACAAAAACAAAACAGATACAGAAACAGCTCCATAATAGTACTAGAGGTCAAAACGTCCACCGGCAACTTTTAAAGGCTATCTCTTTCATAGTTTTGGTCATTATTCCAATTGGCAACCTCATACTCATCACTGTAATTGAGGACAAGAGGCACAAGCAGTCAGACTGGTTTTTCACTTTCCCTATTTGACTTTGTAATACTAATGTCCCTGTGCTCAAATAACTCAACAATTAAATTGGAGAGCGACCTAGCAAGTCTGAATCAGTAATTGTTTTGTCAGTTCTATTAGTTGTGAAGCACTTTGAGCTGCATATCTTTATGGCAGATGCTGCAGTGAACAACAGCGTAAGATGCTTGACTGATATACAAGCAGGCAGTGAGCAATCAACACTGTCACAGGACTGTGTGTTTATACAGTGACACAGTGATGGTCCTGCACTATCAGGCTCAGGGACTTCTTCATCCTACAGGCCATAAGATTCAATTCTTGAGCACATCAATTGACCTTTATATACTTTTACTCACAGATTTACAGCTGATGACAGCTTTCTCTGTGCTGTATATATATTTATACCTATTATGCATAGACATTATTACCATGTACCGTGATGTCACCAATTGGTTTGTGGACTGCCTGTTGGAAGCATCGAGAAGAAAAATGAACAGCGACTCCTTGGAGTGTCTGTTATTCCAACCAAACGCTGAACAAGACATTTTTAATGAACAAAACGTTCAAATAAACATTAATCATTAAGTGTAAATACAGTGTGAAAGGTTCAAAGTAAACATCCTTTTTTATATCCATATATATATAACTTTATTGACACATTGCCGTGGACACACATTGTTCTGCTTCTCTCCTGACGACGGCTCGCCTTGTTAGTGACCTGTCAATCAAAGGTAGCCACGCCCCAAATCATACAACTCTTTATATTCTATTTTCTTCTAAATGGGGCCAATTATTTGAACTATTAATATCAAATTGTCTTGAAGATTTTTTACTAGCAATAAATCAAGTGAGAAGTTTTCTCATTTTGCATTGAAATGGATGGACAGAAATGTTTTTGCAGCCACACTAAGCACCCCCTGCTGGAATTTTCGGTAGAATGCAGCTTAAGGCACTTCCTGGTTTGCCTCCCTGCTCAGACCCGGAGGTTGCCGCCTGGTTATACCTAATCAACTGATTTAATTAGCTCTATGTTATGTTTATATTCTTAATTTGGAGTTACACTGTGGTGTAGTACACCCCTCACAGCAGGAAGGTCACAGGTTGGACTCGGCCTGCGGCTCCTCTGTGTGATGTTCTCCTCGTGTCAGCGTGGGTTCTCTCCAGCTTCCTCCCACACTCCAAAGACATGGATCTTAGGTTTAATTGGTGACTTTAAATTGCCCGTGGGAGTGAATGAGAGTGTGAATGGTTATCAGTCTCTATGTGTCTGCCCTGTGATTATTTTGAGACCTGTCCCAGTGACCTGTCCCCCAACCTGTGTTCAGTGGTTAAGAATAATAAATTAATTATTATGTTTTTTTGACTTGTGTGATCTCTGTGGGAGGGAGCCTGAGACCTGCTGCTTCTCTGCTATTGTTTGTGCATATGATAAATAAAGAACTTGACTTTGAAATCTACACACATGCTGTCAGATGTGTGTTTGGAAAACAGAGACAGTGGGCCGATAAATCACATTCATTTACTTCTGGTTCTTTAAAGTTTTCCTTTACAAAACATTTTTCAAACATCTTCATTTTCAGTTTTGAGCATGAGAAAATTAGAAAAATGTTTACATTTATAAGTAAAATGCATCAATTCATGCACTTTGAGAGGTAAATGAGAACAAACACCACACATAACATTTGTCACAGATGGAAGATACTGTATTATAGAACCTTTGTTATCCTACTGTGTCATTTTTAATTGCGGTTCATTTCCTGAACTAACTTTTGTAACTTTTCTATTCTTTGCCTAAGAACAATCACAGCCCAGACATTTACATGAGCTACAGACATTTATTCATCATTTTTCATTATTGTCATGTTTCCTGCACCAAACACGGGTTCTCCTTCATCTCAAGCACATTTACTGCTCTCAGCTTGTGTTAAATGCATAATTGGCTGTTTATACATCATTTATTACAATTTTCAGCTAGTCAGCCCATAGTAGTGATCACGAATTACGTTACTAGATGCCGGCGACCTCTTAATTAAGTGGTTAATATGATGACAAAGTCGCCTTCTAACTGAATGGCTAACTAGCAAAGACACAGCACAGAAAGTTGACAAACTTTTGTTCAGTTAACATCATTTGACTCGTGAGTGGTGGCACTGGAGACCTAGCAGTAGCGTACCTCCTGTTGGGAAGAGATTTTCATTATTTTGCCTAATCAACAATTTAAAGTTGGTTAGGCAAACTTAATTGTTGGTTGGGCTTTGTTTTTCTCTCGTGCTGTCTTCAAATCACCATGGATACAGACAAAGGGAGACACTGGAGGCGGGACGCACGCACAGGTCTGAGCTGGAGGGGGTGCACACAAACTTCACTATTTTTACGAATCTACCACATTGTCGTGTTTATAAAACTTAACATTCTTCAATCTTCAATAATTATGATATCATATTGGGTGGGTTGTGGTGGCTGGTTTGGATTATTGCAACCCACCCATCCCCCCATAAATTACGCCTTTGTCCTTATGTAAGGACATAACCCTCCAACTGCTGTGTGTTTTACACACAGGCATCCTGACCTAAACTATATTAGATATCAACATGCAGACTGTAATTCTGCTCCTCTGATCCTTCATTTCCAGAATTAAACACACCGTGCTGATCTGGGCCAGTCCAGGAGGCTGGCAGCCAGCCCAGGCTGGATGGCAGGTCAGAGCGTGAGGGGGAAAGGGACTAATCCCTGGGAACGTCCTCAGTGATATGTCAGCGAAAATGCTCAAATGACTGTATCAGAAACGCAGCTGGACACCTAATGTCAGCCAAAGGTAGAGCACAAGCCCTGCCAGACAGATCGTGAAAGGAAACACTGTGTCTGCTCCACAGGAAACAGCTGTAAGCTCACAACTGTGTGTATTCATTGCATACAGTAAAGATGCATGCTGATACTTGCACACTATGCTGATGGATCACAGTAAGAAACTACCCTCATTTTTATATAAAAGCTGGTATTCAAAAAATGGCTGATTTTTAGGACGGTCTTTAATAACTCACATCATGTATTTATAGGAAAGATAAGGCTGCTAAACTAGCAAATCCAAAAATAATTACAAAGTAGAAATAACTGTGTAATGACTGTGGGAGTGGTGAATATGTCACAACTTGTGGTAATATACATAATAATGAAATTAACAAGACCACAGGTAATGGAACAGCTAAGAATAAAAGCCTGTCTCAGGTTTACGTCTGCTCAAACTAAAGGCCTGCTTCTCTCTGCTGTTGAAGTCAATACAGGGTCTCACCCACTATTTGAGAAATTACATATAATTATCTTTAATCACTTTTAACAAATTTAAACTATTATGGCTGGGAATAAGCAGTATCAAGGAAAATTAAATAAAAGGATATCACTCAAACTACCTGTAGCATGTTGGCAATATCCTTGACACAAATACAATGATATAGGTTGCTCTTGCTTCTTAAAAAGAAAAAATATTTTACTGAAATAATTCATATTTATGCTGCCCAACAGAGCAGAATATCACCAAACCAAATCTGGCATTTCTTTGATGTGAAATGTTCGGCCCCAGATGGATACAGTCATTGTCAGTGTGCGCCATTCAGCACACAGACACACACAGAGATAAAACACATTACGGTATTAATGTATGATTTGTGTGAGAGTAACAACGGAAATTAACACACACACACACAAATACAAGAAGAATAACGATTTCCATTAAAATACGTATTTCACAACTCAATATATGGAGGCTTGGGGGCTTAATGGACCACATATCACTGAAAGTAGGTCTGCTTTTGACACAGAATCCCACATGGTAAATTGTATCAACAATATTATGCCACACATTGAACATATGTAATAGGTTATCATACTGTTTTTAGTACAACCCTGATCTGTAAAAATGTTAGGACACTGTGAAAAACGTAATAAAACAGAAAGCAATGATTCGCAAATCCTTTATGACCTGCATTCAGTTGAATATAGTAAAATGACAAGATATGTGATGACATTTGTGTTCTTTGTAAATATACATTATATAACAATATGGTTATTTGGTTATGTCTGATGTGTAGTTGAACCATCCAGCCAGCATCAGAATGATAGAGCAGTGTGAATGTGCTCACCAGGCAGTGTCATCACTCATATCTATCTACGTGGTTTGGCTACATTTGACAGGCCTCAGTCCGAAAGGCTCTTGAAAATACACACAAATCATTTTGGGGCACTGGTTTAAACTGTCGTTATGCTTTTGAGGACAGTCTTCTCATGTGTCTGTGCATCCCAAAGGCACCTTGTTGCAGACTTGCAGAAACCCTGCTTGTTTCACTCATTAGTCAGTTCAGTCAGTGTTGAGTCATTGATGGAAGCTTAACAACTCCCAAAAAATGGCAAAATAGAAGTGCATATGATTGGAGATTAAAAACAGAACATCTGTTAGAGAAAGGAACGTATAGAGTGTTGAGGAAGATATCACCGTGGAAATGTTTATAACCCTTCATGGTATATTGAAATTATCTCGACAACAGTATATTTAAGGACGTTTTTCAGTTTGTGTAACCTAGAAACAGGAGAATAAGATATGGTCAGTTTCATATAAATGTGTTCTAAATAAAAGTCTGTTTTTCTCTACATTGAGGCAACGAAGCCTGCCAGGAAGTGTGTCCCAGAATCAGTCAGTATTATTAGTATTAAAGATTGCTATTGCTGTTTTTAGTGTTGTGAGAATTGCAATACTGTAGTGACTTCAGATAAAGAAAGTAGTGAACAAAAACAGACTGCATTCCTATTCACTCCCCTGATCCATTAACTAGTAAATGAGTGCAAACACAAGTATGGACCTTCATATTGTTGTGCTCATGTGATAGAGTCAGAATAGCAGATGCAGAACACAGGCCCACACACAGCAACGTGCCATGAATAGCAGTCACACGTGCCTCTTGCTGTTCTGTACTGTACAGTATGTAGGTTGATTTCCTCCTCCACCATTAGCTTCACTTCAAAGCCTTTTTTTGCTGCTCCAGTCCCCTGGGCTCCTGCGTCCTCTTTTCAGGGTTTGTCTCACGTCAGCAGCTATGCATTGAGATCAATCACACAATGCATCTATGTGAGCAAAATTACTATAAACAAGCTGGCTTGGAGTTAGCACTCCCACATAACACCTGGTCATTAGGCTGACGTTAACCACAGCCTTTCAAATGGAAAACTGTGAGCTGCACCATTAGCAAGACGGAATATGATGCGATGCTGAAATGGATGAGTCTCAAATTCTTTCTTAAAATTCATCAATCTGTAAACTGAACTTGCAAATCTAAGGGTCTGACTTTTTCAGCCAAGTTTGTAATGAGCAACTATAAAACAGCAGAGAAGCTGACAACACAAAAGCGCGATGTCATTATTAACGTTTTCATTTGAACCGATCTGCACCTGGAAATTGGTACCAGTACCCAACAATAGCTTTTTTCAGTATTTTACACTCTCTAATAACAAAAGTGTAATTTCAACCTGCCTGTCAGTCTGTCACCAGGGTACAGTGTGCTGCATCTGAATGCTGCTGTGTGTCTCAAAGGAGTGGTACTATGGCTGATTTCAGCTCATCATTATTCTATATTACATTATATTGCTGTGAGGTGATGTAGACTTTGAAAAGTGTAACCAAACTTATAACTGGGAATAATCTGATTTCACGTGTTTACATCATACAGGCTATGGTTTACATGCACTTTAGTAATGAGATACTGAAAAACCTGGGTTTACATGTGAGACAGAGTGGTGCTCAAAGAATTCCCAGATCACTAATGGAGGGAGAATTTCAGAAGGTCGCGGTGGTCGTTTGTGAAAGTGTGTGATCTAATGAAGGAGTTTGAAGGTATGACAGTGCGTCTCCTGAGTAAAATGACACGTGTAGATGTAGAAAGACGAAAGAAACCTAATTAATGGTATACATGCGCTGAAGAAAATGGAATATTGGGCAAAAAGCTATCTGTGTAAATTTGACTTTTATCCGATGAAGAATATGGTTTATGCTGTTTACATGAGCTCCTGAATAATCTGGTAACTGCAGAAATCAGATAATAATCAGTTTATTAGTGTGCATGTAAATGTGCTCACTCTCTTTCGTGTGTGTGTGTGTGTGTGTGTGTGTGTGTGTGTGTGAGAGTGCGCGCGCAGGAACACAGGACACAAATAAAAACAAACGTTGTAGAGAAATTTCAGCATAGCTCTTCTCCCAATCATTCAACTATGTGCTGAGAAAAAACAACTACTCTCAACCAGATGCTCTCAGGTACTGTATGAGTTAACGTGAATAGGTACTGGGTAGTACTGACCGGTAATTCAGTCAGTACTAGGGTTGTCAAAAGTATCGATACTCAAAAAAGTATCGATACTAAAACGTTGTATCCGGATACGATACTCAGTATCCGGATACGATACTCAGTATCGAGTATCTGAAGCTTGTTATTGCAGTTTCTTTTTGCACAACTGTTTTTTATTATAAATATTTAACCTGTGGTTCTGTTCATTTTTACATGTTGCATTTTTAAATTTTGGGGTCTTTGTTTTTATCCTTGTGGTATCGAAAATGGTATCGAGTATCAAATATTTTCCTGAGTATCGGTATTGAGTTGAAAATGTTAGTATCGTGACAACCCCAGTCAGTACAGAGTTCGGTACCCTATACTCTCATTCCTCGTTGGGTTGTCTCTTCCACGTCAACTGAGACAGACAAAATGATATCAAGAATTGCAGGAAAGAACATCATGGGCCACTCTTAAACACAGGTATAGATACTCATTACTGAAAGGGGCAATTGCAAATAAAGGCTGTTTTTGCAATGTACATAACCACAGCACAATCCTACTTCATTTTGCTAGTAGTAATTTAAAAAAAAAAATATGATCAAATATAATTCCAGTCCTGGTTCTGTTTGCAGTTTAAGTAAATAAAGCCCCCAGATACCTTTTGAGTGCAACATTCAGTGATTTTTCTAATGATACCGTTTCCTATTTGATTATCTCCACTGCCACAGACCACAAACAAAAAGAATGAATAGGTTAAAAGTGTTAACACAGCTAGCACTGTTATCTGTTCCCCCTGAGTGCCTGGTTGGGTGGCATGAATCTCTGGAGAGGGAGGCATTAATTATGTCTAACAACTAAGGAGGCTGGACATGTTAAGACCGTGACAGCAAGTATTTGTCACTGATAAAACTGAATTGTAAGTGGGAAACATTTCGTTGCTGTCAAACACTTTGTAGAAAGGTAACATTATTCCAGAGCGGGCACTCTGGCTCCAAAGAGCCGTCAATATTCCCTCACCAATCCTCCCAGGACGCGCTGATTTTATAAAGCGCAATTTTTAGAAATAGTGGCTAAAAATACCAAGAAACCCAGTGCCAGGTTTTTTAAAATAAGCCTGTGTGTGTGTGTGTTGTGTGCATAATGAGAGTGAACAGGGAATCAGCTGGCTGATTGGGCAGTGGCGGGACAGAGCTCCATTCATTAGGGAGGAACAACACAACAACAGAGACCCCCGAGAGGCGCCTGCAAATAGGATCGGCTTTTTATTCAATCTACCTGTTTTCCATTAAGTTAATTAAGGTACGCGGAAATGGAGAGACAAACAAAAGTAAAAGCATCCTCCCTTTTAGGCTCATGTGCTCCGCATGCAGGAGAGGCAGAGGGAGGTGAAGGAAGCAAGACTGTGCTAGTGAAGGCTCTAATTGGCTGCAGGGCCATGGAGCAGTGAGTGGCTCAGCAGCGCTGACACAGTAACCCTCTGATAGGCCAGCTAACAAAGGGGGGTTGGGGGTGCCTGTTTGTGCGATGCCAAAAAAAACACATCACTCTTTCTTCTTCTTCCTCACTTCCTGCTGCATGCATCAACCGCCCTCCACTTCTCTAAGCTTTCAGCTCTCACTGTTTTTATTCACACAACTCATTAATTCACACATACTGTGGGCTATACAGAACTATATCATGTTTGTAGTAGGAGCTCATCATCTGCTTCAGATACACACACCCCTCTGAGAGGTGTTGAAGCAGGGTCAGATTTCAATTTTTTTTTTTTTTTTTTTTAAACAATCCGTGGCCGCTGATACTTCCTGTTCCAGTGTGCACTGTCTGTCAGTAGGGTTTTGGTCATTTAATTTACTATCGCAGGTAAAAACACAAGATAAGATTACTTTATTAATCCCCTGATACGGAAATACAGCCTCTGCATTGAAGCCATCCTTCTGACACACAGTGAACACACCATGCTGAGGAGCAGAGGGCAGCACATTACTGCACCCAGGTGCAACGTGCGGTTCTGTGCAGAATTGTTCAGTCAAACAAGCTTGCAAACAAAACAAAACAAAACACCTGCCATGACATAGTTGTCTCTTCTAGCAATGGTAGAGGTTATGTTTGCAGACATTAATTTGTAGTATATACTCCAAAATTCTATACATATTTAATCTTTAAATGTTTTCAAACAATTTCTTAAAGGTATAAGAATAATTTTGAAATCTTTTACATACTTAATATGGTGTTAAAAATGTTATAATGAGTGCAAAACTATTAATAAACTAATAATTATAATGTAATTGTTTGTTTATGGTAAAGTAACTATCAACTTACATTAATATACCTTCTATTTGGCATTTATAAATTATAGTTCAACATTAATATATTTTCTATTTACCATTCTAAATGGCCTATACACGGTTTATAAATGATGATTAAACATTAATAAACTATCTATTTACCATCTATAAATGATGGTTATTGTAAAGTGTTATCTCTCATTTAATGTTTAGAGAATTAATTTATTCCTCTTTTTAATGATCAAAGTCTGGCATGGGCCTAATGGGTACCAAATGTACCCTTAATGTGTGTTCCAAATAAGCCCACTTCATGATTTATTGATAAATAAATAAATTTAAATGATACAAACTTAATCTATTAATCTCTTACTTCTCATTAGTTTTTTTCATTTTGTCTCAACTCCTGGCCTGTAAATGGTATTTGAAGTTTGCTGTCTTGTCAGCAAAGAAAAAGCTAAACTTACAACATGTAGACTAAACTATTTATGTAGAAAATTAACCTCCCTACTTTGTTAAACAAACTGTTACAATATTATGTATGTATGTTGATATTTGTAACTTAACCTAACATTGATGTAAAAGCTTGGCCTACTCATGTTAAGTAGTCAAGCAGAAGGTGGGACAGTATTGTATTGAGTAGGTCTTGATTCTGTTGTATAGCGCTTCAGCAAAACTATTAACAATCTTTTCTCCACAGTATGAGCTCATCTCCAGCATAGCACCTCCTCTGATCCTCAGCAACGCACCTGCCAAGTGTGACATCGATCCGATGAATGGGTGTCAAGAAACTCGACTAAGAAACACAAGGGAGTAAGGAGTAATAGTTGCTCTCTGAACATACAGTATAATTAAGCTGCCACGTATAGTGTTGTGTGTGCTTAATGGGACTCAGGAGAAGAGTAGTAGGAGAAGAATGGAGGGGTCGAAAGCAGCCCAACTGAAAATTTCAATCCCAGGACCAAAGTGATCAACGAAATACTTAGAAAGTAGGCTATATTTTTCTAATCTTTGTGTTTCCCAGTATGGCAAATATACACTGTAAAAAAATGTTTTAAACAATTACAGTAAAACTGTCAAATTGCATCAGAAATAGGGCGTAAAATTAAGAAAATGTATATCACCATAGTAGACACTTAATTACTGTAAATCAAGGAATGGTACAAAACTTACACTGTAAAAAAAATATATTTTTTTAAATAAATGGACAATTAATGGAGAAATACCATAATGACACAACAACACAATTACCCTTAAACTAACCGGATTATTAAGTCTAAATTGCAGTTTTTGCTGATATTTACATTTAAATGTACAGTAGAAAACCCACTCACTGTTTTTTTTACGATGAAGTTCTGCCAACCACAGCTGCCGGTATTTTACCGTAAATTAAACAGATTTTATAGTGTAGTATATGTCATCGTATAATACCATTGTAGTTCTTTATAACAAAAAAAAAACACTGTAAATTGTCATTCATAGTGGCCTTTAAGCACATCATCATCACATCATGAAGAGGTGAGCTGTTTGCTGATGGTGGTGGAGTCAGCATGGGACTGTAATTCATATTCATATATCAGGATGTCACCAATTAAGCATTTAATTTCAATTATTGAAATCAAAAGCGGAATCTGCAGTTTAAATTTGCAATTTAAATTTGACCATATGCATATAGGCCAGGGATGGGCAACTGGAGGCCCGGGGGCCGCATACAGCCCACACCCTCACTTGAAGTAGCCCTCAGTACAACTACATGCATTTGAGCATGAAATCTTAAAAGTACAGTGTAAAGATGCAAAAAATTACTTCTTGCAATTCATGTTGGCCTGCTGTTCTTGCACTGAAAATAAAATCGCAGTAAGTGGTTATTTTTTATTTGCTTCAAACCTTTTGTATTCCAATTTTATTATGTTTTTTTATGTTATACATGCATTTGAGCATGAGATATGTTAAGTTACTGCACTGTTAACATATTTAAAATTGCAGTTTCATCATATCTGGTGAAGTGCACGCTCCTATATGTGGCCCTGTGGTAGTGTCCATGACAAACAGTGGCCCCCTCCAGCATTTAAGTTGCCCATCCTTGACATAGGCAGATAGAGAGTAGAGAGTGGTGTGACATCACTCTATTGAAATTATAACTCTGTTGAATTTGATGTGAGAGGTTTGTAACAGGCCACAGGTCATTCTATTAGCTCATTGTCTTTACCTGTATCCTTGTCACATTCACAGCTGTTATTTGAGATCATAATTCCATTTTACTTTCAACAACAAAATGTTGTAAAACATTAACACAAAATTAACTTAATAACACAAATTCAAATGAAGGTTGATCAACAAGAACCACTGAAACAACGTGCTGAAATGGTTGTTAATCCACAGTCTAAAGATGGTCAGACAAACCAGTGAGTATCAATTTTCTCTATGGCTGCAATTGATTTTTTTTCACTTTAATATTGTTATAGTTTATTAGAAATTGATGAATGGCTTCAGACTTTGGCAACAAATCCTGGTAGCTCCAGAAAAACTTTAAATGTGTGCTTCATAACCAAAATAAATAAATTAAATCGGGCTAACGCATAACATACTTCATGTTTTTTAACCACCAATGCTGAATGAATATTAACAAATATACAAAAACCTGGAGAAGTGTTCAAACTGATGGAGTAGAGTGTAATATTCATGGCCACATTGGATGAGCTGACAAAAGGCTTCTCTGACTGCACTGACACACAGCTCAATGTCTCTAGCTTCATATCTCTGGACCCCATGGCCATTCAGTGTCCCACAGGAGCTAACCACCAAGACAAATACTGCAGGTTATTAACTAGATATCAGATATTCAAGGAATAGCAATTGCAGCTAGGCAATAAGCTGCTTATGCTGAATGTTCACACAGTGAGCAGCCAGAGCACAGTGGTGTTTCTGATGAGAAAAGTATATAGCGATTAAAAGATGACATCTCAGACGCCTTTCCCTTGACCGATTTTTCTGCTGCAGTTGTGTGACCTCATTTCAGGAAACAAAGCGTTTCTTGTCAGACTGGGTAATAGTAATGTGAGAGGATCCTCATGTTACAGATATGATGTGGTAAAAGAAATATACAATGACAAAAACAACGGAGGCCAAACACCATGGATACTCATTTCTAGCAACCCAATTTGTACTGTACAGTACTCTTTTTTTTTGTTGATTTGATTTTTTGTTTGGTTGTTTATTAATGTAGTGCTAGTCTTGCTCTCATTTGGATACATTTAATAACAATCCAAAGGCAATTTGACTTTGATTAAGGTTTGTTATGAGTTTTGAAAATATTTTCCAATTAACAAATTACTGATCAATTGTCAGCAATTAAGAAAAAAAATCAGTTGTAATCTGCTGTACTGTAGCTGGTTCATTAGACTGTACTGTCTTATTTAAAATCCTACAGAAATAGGAAGCCTCACAGACATATCAAAAGTTGCATCTAGGCCTGTCACAAAATCAAATTTTTTAGGACGATATATTTTCCAAGAAACTATGACCATAAACAATAGTATTGTTGATGTTGTTGTTTTTTTATTTATGCCGCTGATATGATATTAGAGCATAATAATTCAAGTACATCCTTTTTAAGAGCAATTAACTTTTAATTCTCAAGAATAGTGAACATTGGCATTGAAATGTAGAACAATAATTAAAATATCTTAGAGAAAAAATATAAGATATAAATAAAACAGACTCAGTTTAGGCAATTTGTACTCCCGATCAAAAGTCTGCAGCATTTCTCTAAACGCTGGTTTCTCAACAGGTTTGAATGGCTGCATCTCTTTCGCTAAAAATCCATTGTGTCCATTTTTGTTTATTGAACCATAAGTCGATATATTAATTATCCTGACAGGCCTAGTTAAATCAAATCAATTTTAATAAAACCATACAAAATAACAGGAAGCAGTCATCCAGAAATATAAGTAAAATAATATAAATATCATATTGTGTGTAATATAAAGTAAATGTTAATACAACAGGCTAACAAAAGATAATGATTATAGTTGGAGCCTATTTAGAATGAAGTGCAAGATAAATAGTGTGTGTGCCCTGTGGACCAGAGCTAATCCTCTCTCCATCCTGAGTGTCTGTGGGACCAGTGCCAAATCCCTGCTCATTTATTCATGATTTCTGATCCCTTCTCGTATGGCCAACCCAGTCCTGGCTCTGACAGGTCAGCATTCACAGCGCCAAACAGCAGTCCCTCAAGACTGAGCTCAACACGGGCCAGGGCCTCATTTCCTGCCCTCTCTCTGTCTCATCCCACTCTCTGTGCCAGAACTGCGTGGTGGCCTGGTACAGACCTGCTTCCTTATGTTTACAAAGCATGAGGTCACGTCAGCATCACCTTAGTCAGTTGGGAGGATCATTTTAGTTTCTTTTTGAGGTGTGTTGATGCCAGTGTCCACATTCTATGTTTATGTTGGGCTCTTTTTGCATGCATTTGAAGTTTTTGGAGTTTGAAGTTTTTTTTTATTTTGAAGTTTTGTCTTATTTTGCACAAATAAGACAAAAGACAAGGGTAATGAGATAACAACAAAATTAAGGTGCAAGGTAGCGTCAAGAATCCCAAAAGGGCTTATACAGGGCCTCTACTAAAATTCACAAGTTAAATTAAAACAAGTAACTATCACACAAAAATAAAATAAAAATAAAAATGAAGCAAATTATAACAATATTAAAAGTAAAATAAAAACAAAAGTGTAGAAGTGTGTGTGTATGTGTGTGTGTGTGTGTGTGTGTGTGTGTGTGTGTGTGCGTGCGTGCGTGCACATGCGTGTGCATTCTCATTTGTTACACAGCACAATAGGACTGGGCATGTGTGCAAATTTAGATATTTAAAAATGAAGTATTTGAGTATTAATGAAAGAAGCATACTTTGAATTCTAATCACAAATGCATACTTTCACATAATATCGCAGCTCACCAACTCCCTTCTGTTGCGATTTAGTGAATGGCCAGATATGTTAAAAATGTTAAATATAGAGAATAATGCACAACTTGACTTCACTGGAGAACTTATATTACTCCTGACTTCATAAAAGTCTACCCCCCATTTTCCTGAGTCAACAAAAAGGGAAGTTTACAATTATTATAATAACTTATTGCAATATGGACCAAAAGTCATATCCCGATATATTTAGGCTGAATATCGATATACGATATATATCCCGACATTTTTATCGCAAAGAGCAAATGTTCAGTCAAAGTCAAAACCAAATATGTCACAAGTAGTTTTATTGAAACCGTTTATTTAAGTGAACTTAAATACTGTATAACAGGAGTAACTTTTTTTTTAAATCAAAGCTCCATAAAGTGCACATTTAAATAAAAAATATCTTGAATAAAAGCCGCAGCTTGCCTGGAGCAAGGATCACAGTGCATATTTGAAGTATATCGATATATGTGATATGGTCTAATTCCATATCACATTTAAAAATATATCACAATATTGTTTATATCAATATATCGCCCAGCCTATTTTAAGAAGTTTTAAATGTCTTTTACCTAACATAAAATGGGTGACACTGATCTCCAATAAACATCTCAATCCCATTTGTTTTATTCAAAAATAATAAATACACCACAGTTACAAATGATGAAGGTGAGTGGCTCGGTGTTAGTTCACTGTAACTACTCCAGCTGCTGAAAACATCTGGTCCAGTGGAATGTGAGAGGCACAAATGTTGCTGTTCCTTCTTTACTAGCCTTGAAATATTTAACTCTCCATTGCAGCAAGTGGATTGACACCACAGGAGATGGAATGTTGATGAGAAAGTTAATGACTTTAGTTCTGATGTGGCTGGAAAGTACAACTCATCTCTAACAATAGCACCAAAGTTGCCTGAGAGCTCCCTGAGCTCCACTCAGTGACTCTGGATAGCACCTTAACCTGACAGTGCTCCTGACAACATCACCCCTGGGTGCAGTTTTTAATTGTTGATTTATTATGTTTCCATTCTGAACACAGGGCAAATATCTGTTTATGACAGGACAAAGCAGCATGTTGCATTAAAATAAGACCCATGTTGGTGAGACATTCTAAAGCCTTCGTACTTCAAAAATATTAATAGTGCTATACGAATAAATACAATTGCTTTCATAATTTCAGTTTTCTTTTTACTTCCTTTGGGGGATTATCATGGTTTAAGTTTTGGTACAACAGTTGGCATAACTTGGTGGATGTAAACTGGAATAAGTAAAATGTCGCCATGGAGTCATTTATAGGTGCATCTCAAAAAATTAGAATATCATAGAAAAGTTTATTTATGTCAGTAATTCAATTCAAAAAGTGGAAATAACATATTATATAAGTCCATTACACACACTATGAAACATTTCATGTCTTAATATATTTAATTTCTTCAAAGTATAATGATAATGGCTTACATTTAATGAAGACCTAAAATACAGTGTCTCAATAAATGTGAATATTACAAAAGACCAATTTTTAAAAAGTATCCCTGAATTAATAATATGTATTATTAGTTTAATATGGAAATGTTTGCCTCTGAAAAGTATGTCCATCTATATGCACTCAATACTTGGTTGGGGATATTCGACTTGAACTACTGAAAATGGACTTTTCCATGATATTCTAATGTATTGAGTTGCACCTGTAGTGAGCTGTAGGATAAAACGTAAAACTATATTCCTTCACATTTCGGGAAAATAGTGCCATTTAAGTAATGCAGAATGAGCTATTATCAGTCTCTAGTGGCATGGATCTGTCTGACTCTGTCACACACAGCTGCAGACAGTTGCTATAGGACTCTATAGGCTTCTATTACGCATATATCTATTGCTGCATCCTGACCTACCACCGCCCAAGAACATTCTAGTTTAAAGGAATACAAACAAGCCGGAGTGTTTTCTCCCCTTTAACAGGAATATAATGAGTGCAGCCAGGCCATTCACAGTGCTGATACAGTACCCATGGAGACTGTACAGACAAATATCACTGGATTACTTTGATAATGAACCTAAAATTGCTATGATTCTCCTTTTGCTTTGATTTTTAGACCTGTATACACAATTTCGAAATCGCCAGCCAAGGTGAATCTATTTAATATGTGTACCATGTCTGTAAGATTAAATCTGACAAAGTTATGACTCGGAGATCAAAGACAGCGATTTTTTGCACAAAATGCGGAAATTGTGTGCTAAGGGTTTTAAAGTACCTTAATTGCCTCCATAAGCTGTGTGTCACAACCACTGCTGCTGCTGCTACTGTGCTGACAAGCAGACCAAACTACAAAAACTAACATCTGGTTGTTTTTAGAACCCCTTGCGTGCACCTGTCTCTTTCACCTCACACAGTATCGGTATTAGCTACTGGCAGTGAAGAAAGTATGGCTTCAGTTCCCATCAAAAAAGAGCCTGTCTGACAGCAAGGTAAAGGAGTTAAAATATTCTCGATGTAGGTTACACTTAGACCTTTTTTAGGTGGCTTAAATTCATGTTGCTGCGGTCCCCTTTGAAATCAGTAAATAACGTTCTCTCCTAGTCACCCAGACTCCTTAGACAAAAAAACATATTTTATCTCACAGAACAAAGGAGTTGTTAGTCCACCACAGCATGGATCTGTTAGCTTGTTTGTGTTATTGTGTGAATGTTGGTCTCTATCTGAATTACCGTGGTACAGCAGCACACTGCTTAGCTTCAGTGCTGGTACTCTGCTTATCTAAACAGGGAACCTACACATATATATATATATATATATATGTATATATATATATAGAGAGAGAGAGAGGTGAGAATCACCGGAGGCCCCACGATTCGATTTTATCCTGATACTTGAGTCACGATATGATATTATTGCAATTTTAAGCATTTTGCGTTATGGTGAAGATTGCGATGCAATATATTGCGATTGAACTGTTTAACTGCATTTTGTGTCCAAAAAATTAAATTCACTCAAGTAATGTTTTGTCAAATAAGAGAAAATTCTCAGTCTATTCATCTCGCTTCAGTCTTTTGATTTCTCCACAATAAGAGTCAACTTGTGGGAACCCAGAGAGCCTATTTTCTTTGAGATAGCATGACATCAAAGGTCCCATGACCGCTTCGAAAATCACCATGAAATGTTTAAAAAATAACCTAACTTGGCAGCATCATTAGGACAACTTCACAATGCAATATCCTGACACAGGGTGCCTAGAGATTCCTTAGATCTACTTGTTTCATATGATATCTCCAATATATTCCTAAAAGTGAGCCCGATATGGCCTCCTGAAAAAAATAAAAACTGCGAAAATACTGACAGCCTGCCTAAGTATCGATACTTGTCGGCCATGAATCGATATAATATTGCCACACAAAATATTGTGATACTATGCTGTATCGATTTTTTCCCTCACCTCTAATATATATATATATATAGATAGATAGATAGATAGATAGATAGATAGATAGATAGATAGATAGATAGATAGATAGATAGATAGACACAGAATAGTGTTCCTGAACAGTCACGACAAATGTACACCATAAAATAACGTTTGTTTTTTATACCCTAATTGATTAAATGACAAATCAGTTCAGCACAAATTCTCACCAGTGCCAGAGCTACTAAGTAACGTTAAATCACAGAACATTTATCACTGGAGATTCACCGGTACTACTGTTTTCTCCTGTTTATCTTGTTGTCATGTAGAGTCTTCACATGGCTGAGTACTTACTTAGGAACTTTTCTAATATGTACATGTTTTGGTGTTCCATTTGAAGGAGGACTGTGTAATCCTCTGTGCACACCAGAGCAGGAAATGCTAATCTCACCCAGATGGTCATGTGTTAGTTCAGGCAGGTGGAGGGCATATGGATGACCACTAACCCAAATGTTGCCTCCGCCACCTAGGAGAAGGCTCAGAAGGCCTGGCAGGCTGCATGTTACCTCCTCCTAGCCTGCCAAAATCACACGCACACACACGCACACACACACACACACACACACACACACACACACACACACACACACTTTCTCTGTCCAAGGCAGATCACTCAGGAGTGTGAACACAGACTCTCATACATACCCACTCATATAGCCTTTCTTGGAGGAAATTGAGGCTGAATGTCTGGCAGGCATGACTATATAATCCCAGCTTTAGGGATGTTCAGGGAGAGGCAGAATCAATGGCAAATGAGGGGACAGTGCAGCCGTCCATAGCAACAGATGAGAGGCTGACATCAGGACTATTTGGCGGAGGAGGTGGGGAGTAGACGGAGCAGAGTCCCACCTCCAGCCTTTTATTCCTCCCGGCCTGGTGACATGCTGCTGAGACTGAATCAGTGGCTGCTGCTTTACTGACCGTCACAACAGTAGGTCAGGCCAACTGTGACATTAAAGCAACACCGGGCCACAGGGCAACACAGAGGCAGGCACTGTCCACTCTAGCAGCCAGGCTATGTCTGGTTCAAGGAAAGTTTTATCTCTGGATTACTAATCAGCATGTGAAACGCACATGGGAAGGCCTCCTCTTAGCCAATGAATTAAAAAAATGTATATTAAACAAAGACCCTAACAACCAATGATTGGTTGTTAGGGTCTTTGTTTAATATACATTTTTTTTAGTAATTTGTTGCTTTTTATACACTTTTTATAAGCTATTAGCCACAAGTAATAGCAAAATTGTTCTCAAACACGCCCCAGACTGAGGCATTCTGGTAGGATCTACCTGGAAATTTGCCGACCATACAGCCTCGGTTGAAATAGTACCGGGGACCTGTCTCATGCCCTCTCACCTGTATTTCCTGCCGTCTGCCTATTTCCTGCTAATGACAGACAAATTGTCCCCAAACACTGATTTGCATTCGTTTCTGAGAAGTGAATGCTTCACTGAACAGTCAAAAGAGTCATTAAACTATTAGTTGAGGACATAATCATTGACCACTATGCTCAAATGTAACTGTGCTGATGTGTTAACCCTTTAATACTGTATTTTCAAACTTAATTTAATAATAATATCAATCACCTGTATATCAGTCAAAACTTAAATCATGTGACATTTATTCAAGCTCAAAAATAAGCTTGTAGTCTGCATATTTATCGTCAGTTATGGACTGGTAAATTCCTGCCCATCCTGTTTCCAAGCCTGAGTATGAATTTCATGGTCAACTTATACTATGTTTAAGACTTGAACACAGGAGACCAGGGTTTGTGTCATGCTTAACAGTGTCCTTCTGACTCCAGTAACCAGTGCTTGGGTCATTTCTCCAAAATAAAGTTATATATTACACATGTAATACAGTTTTTTAAGTAATGCATTACTTTACTACTCCCTGAAGAAAGGAATTTGTTGCACTGCTTGTTACGTTACTTTTGGATTAGTCTGTCATGTAATTGCAAGATAACAATCATTAAACCTTACATATGCCCACATATCTGATTGGATTATGACAGACATATAAAGAAAAAGAACATGTTTTATTTCAACAGGCCAGTTGCTTGATCGTCAAACGGTCTATTTGGTTGGTCCAAATCAGAGTAAAATTTATACTTTTGATTTGTTTTTTTATTTAGTCTGGTTTGCTTTCACAGTGCAGAAATGTGAGCGGACCAAAATTTAACAAGATTTGCGGAGGAGAGTGTATGAAGGTGGAGGGCTGCAAATATACTGGCAGTTTTATTTCTTATTGTTTGGAAAGTTGGCGAGGAAATTGTAAACAAGGAATAAACAAGGCAACGTGGAGCCAGACGCACCATGAAAATATCCCTGTTAAAGTATTTTTTGCCTTGACTCTGCACTGATCTGTTGTGAATCATTTCTCCTCCAGTTTATCTCAAATTATTTCATAAACGTCATTGTTTTGTAGACTTTATTCAGGATCACCTGTATGTGTTATTCAGCCTAGATGTCAGGCAAACATTGGACTTCAGCAGACTACCAAGTCTGTCCTCTCCCAGTCATGTTGCATCTGTCACAAAATGCCCGTTATAGAGTTCCTTTGGACCCCCTGTCACAAGTGGTCTTGGTCCAGTTCTTTTTGTCCGCACAAGTATGATTGGAGCGTTCACAAGAGACCAAACAAACTGTAACATGAATTTGATGACACCAGAGTTCCATTGAAACAGACTAAACTTGGTTTGTGAAAGTCTCTGGCCCTTCCCAATTCCAGCAAGTAGTGCAGGCAGATGAACCGTGCCCAGACTCCCTCCAAGCTGAGTTCACATCCTCAGGCAGACGTTCTAGCAACTGATCAGAGGGAGCTCTGTGCGCTGCAGCATGGAGGTCGACCAGGCATCATTCATCTGCGTGTATTTCCAATGTTGTAGTGACCATGTTGAGTTGGTTGAGAATCTGCAACGTTTCCCTGAAAGCAGTCTGTTCCTCAGCATTGCTCAGGCTGATGAGTCTCTCCATATATAAAGCAAGTAACAACTAATTGTTACTAATTGTTTTTTTAGTGACTGTAATGTGATAACTGAAGTGAGGAACAGTTACACAGTTTTAGCCCAAATCCAAGCTTAAAAATGTCTCTTCAGAAAACTTGGTAACGCTTTATAATAAGGTCCTTAATAACCATTAATTAACAAGTAATAAGGCATTGTTCTCGCTTTAGATACGGTAGTTGCAAAAAGCATAGTTAACTTATAGTTAACTTATAATAGATGAGCAATAAAGTATATTTTAATATCAATAAGCAAACAAAATAAGATTAATAAAGGCATGGCAAAGACATAATGGGTGGGTCATGGGTGTTTGTAATGCCATTAATAACACTTATATAAGCTTATAAACACACAATAATGTTAATAAGCATCTTGTAAGGACTTACAAGGGCCTTATTACTTGTTAATTAATGGTTATTACAAGGACCTTAATATAAAGCGTTACCGAAAACTTTAACTTTGGTCTATCAGTGTGTGACATTTTGTTCTATTTTTTTTACTGCAGAAACAAGCTTCTTCAATGTTGCACGGTTCACATATTGATGATAACGAGAACAAGATGAAAAAGTCAACAAAAGAACACATGACTTCATGACAATAGGACCAAGGATGGGTAATAAAGTACATACATGCAGTTCAGGAAATATAATATTATTCTTTTGTGGTATAAAAACAAGCTGTTAATCGTCTCCATGGTGAAAAACGGTCGGCTAAACAAACTATGATTCATGTTTTATATGACTGTTTAAAGCCCCGCTGCTGTTTCTATGAGAGGATGACTCAACGACTGGTGCCTATCTGTCCCAGAGTGCTGCTCCTGTCTCCTGCTGCTCGCAGTGATTGGACTTCTCACAGCACATAAGATACTGTTAAACAAACAAGCTGTTACTAATGCTGCTCTTCCATCTCTGCACAGGCTGCATAGAGAGAGGAGGTGGAGGTGGAGGCTGATTCAGTGCATGACCGTAGAGAGAGGGATGATAAGCAGAGATGAAGGAGAGGTAGGGACAAAATGAGAATGTTGTTACGGAGGATGTCGATGAGACGTGAGGTGTGCTATAGTCTGTGTCCGGGCCTCAGTCAAGACAGAGAATCAGCTCTCTGTTCGGCCCTATGGAGCTCAGGATGGAGCTTAGTGTACGTCAGCCAAGAGCATGGTGACATATGTGCCATTATTTATAGCCAGCAGATCCGCTGAGAGGCCCAGGGGCTGCTTAGAGAAGGTATTATTGAGAGCCCAAAGACCAACCTGGCTACCATCAAGCACACGGGACATTTAGCACAAAAAAGAACCCACAAACCCAACACATGTCTTCTCAGGAGAGGTACTAATACTGTCATCAGAACAGAATTACAGCAAAGATAATCAAGTGTGCACTGAGAGCAGAATTTACTGGAGCTCAAGTGATCAGCTGGAACACTTGCACGGATATAAGACACCGGGAAACCAGTTTCTCATTCTAACATGACACTTTCTGCAACACTGGAATATTAAAACTAAACTTGGGTCTGTCATGACCCATTTCATGCTTTGTGGTGGAGCAGCCTTGCTCATATTCCATTTAGAGCACCAGTGAGGTAAAGCAAGTCATAGCTCTGACAGATTTAAACTATGCTTACTGAGGGATTAGTAGTTTCACTGCAGGGCTCGGCCTGGGAACTCAGTGATGGACGACGAGGTAGATTAATGCCCCACCACCCCACCCCCAAACACACACACACACACACACACACAAAATCAGGACATGGTGCTGCTCCTTCTCTTGCAGCTCAGCCACCTCTAGCATGACACCAAAATATGTGTCGGAAGGGTTAATGCTAAGTCAATTATAGTATGGCTCTAATCTGCATGTGGCAAAGGTCATCTCTTAGTAGACAGTGGGATTGGGACCGGAGGTTCCCTCACTTGGCATGCTACTTCACCTGAATCCACACTGCCTGTATGTACATCCCAATCCTCTGCAGAAACCTGCAACCCAGTAAACAACTTTGAGCCACCAGCCTCCATCTAGGGACTGCCTTACGACTGAGTGGGACGTACAAGGCCATGCATTATTCACCCCCCCCACACATGGTTATCTGATCAAGAAGCATGGGAAAAGTCAAGGTCGTGAACTGTGAAGAGTCTCGCTAAAGGCCACGAACATTCTTAGACCCAAGGCCAGCAGCTGAGAATCACAATTCTATTGTACACAATGTTAAATAATCTATCTTCAAATACGATCAAGCAGGACATTTTCCTCAGGCTGATTCACCTGCTGCAGTTTCACATTAGCCTGCCTTTGTTGGGTTTTAATCTGCTGATTTGATCATTGCAGGGACATACTGAACAAGTTTCATGTGTTTCTCCTGTCCAATAGGGACACGCTGCTGCCCCTGCAGACGCGAAAACACTCTCAGAGGCTATAGAAGTATTGACATATCATATGATGTGGACTAAACACTCTAAACACTGAATTTCATTTGTCTGGCAACAGTAAGTTAGGCTGAATGAAAGGACAGCTGGGAGCGGTGGTGGGCGTTGTGTATCTTAATATCTTAAGTGGAGAGTATTTTATCTTATAGTACATTAAGATCGGCCTGGGATGCTGCACAGGGGGAAATAATTGAAATCCTCAGCGATGATATTGCACTTTATTTGATGAGCACTGTGCGGATCCACGAGCCCATTTCAGCTAAATAGGGCACTGTGATAAAGGCGGAGCAGACCACGGCGACAGATAATGGCACGGCATCGGAATCAGACAAAATGACACAACAGTTTGGTCCCATTCACCAATTCTCTGCTGCAACATTTCTGACAAGGTTATCTGCATGGACAACACAACAATGTGTCAGAACAGTTCAAATGTGTTGATAAGTTAGCGCGTCCACATCCACAATACAGATTATCAAAGGAGTCACAGTGGCTCAATGCGACTTCTTACCTCTTGTATCAGCCGTTTTCAAATGGTTTCTCCGTCCAAGAAACGCAGTCGATGATCAAGGCATTGTAGTTGTCATTTAAGCATTAAATCCAATACCGTTTGTAATTTCCATTCCTCGCCTTGGTTTCCCGGTATTGCTTGATCGCTCTGTTCCCTTTGCGCGTAAAAAGCGAGCGAGGCGCGCACCGCTCTGCCGCTCACAGCCCGCTCTGACCACACTACTGCTGAGCAGACCACTTCACTGGCTCCTCGCATCGATCAGCTCTAAATGTGGGCTGTTTTAAGTTTAAGGAGAAGCAAAAGCATGTATAAACTTTCACGGAGTCACACATTTGTGTTCGCATACGCGTTTGAATATATCCACTCACACTGCGCCGAAGAGAAGAAGGAGATCATATCCTCGCGGAGCGGAACAGAAATGTTTTTCTCCGCGCCCTGTGCTGTTGTCTGCGTTTTGATCTGACTGCAAATACCCGCAGCCTGTAGTCCTCTCAGTGCACCGACTGCGCCCTGAGTTGACGGCAGAGAGACGGCAGATGGACTGGAAATTCATGTGACACATTTAAAATTCAAACACAGGGTTTCATATCACACTCTGATCGTTCATTAATAGCAGCAGCAGCACTTGTGAAAGAGATTATGATCGTGATGGTAAGGATACTGAGAACATTCATGACGAAAATACGGGTAAAATAGGCACATACTTCTCAAAAGGTTACCTTTATGAGGGTGTAGACTTTATATAGCAGGTCAAGACTTAAGTTTACAGATGGGGCCATACTGATAAGGTAATGTAAAAACCACTGCATATATTGCATTGGATATTTTACTTGTGTGAATTCTTGCAGAAATCTTGCGGATGTCTTATAACTGCTCAATTAGGGTTTATAGTTTATTCAGCTCAAGAAAATCTGTAACTGTGAAAAGCAGAGGTTGGTTTCTCAGTGGATGTGGGATCTCTTTAGGTTAAAAAAATATAATTCAGACCCCAGGCTCCTCGTGAAAATGTGGCCTAACTTTGTGAAGGCCCCAAATCCAAAATCACTTTATGGGTTGAGGAATTCATTATTGATGTTGACCTATTTAAACCTTCAAATCCAAATGACCCCCGATTTCAGCTTTGATGGTCATCATAGTGTTCATGAGTTTAATGAAAGCTCTGGTCATGTTGAGTTTAGTTATGGACATGGTAGTAAGTACACAGAAGTTATCTAGTGGGTCAAAAAGGTCAAGGTTTATAAGAAACAGGTTTACTCTTCCAGTCTGGTCTCACTTCAAGCTCATCAGATCACCTTAACCACATATTATCCGTCATTGACCAATTTTTTTAATAATGACAAATTTCTGAGGGCGAGGACGAGTTTGTTTTACCTCTTTTCGGTTTATTATTTTCTAGGCATTGTGTTGTTGACATTAAATAAGAGATTGCATCGCTGCTGTCGCTGTTCAACTTTTCTCCTTGCTCCCTAAAACTTGTGATGTAACCCTGTAAGGTTTTTCTTTATATTCATTATGAAAAAAAAGGATTATAAAAAAAGAAAATGACAGATAGGTTATGACAGAATTTTTATGAACCTGTGTCAAAATGATCAACAACTGAAAAGTCTAACACAACCTCTGCATCAAATAGCCTTTAGCGTGCACTGTAAAATATATTGTTGTAAATTGCATTAGAAATAAGGTGTAAAATTTAAAATTGTATGTTACCATAGTAGACACTTAATTACCACAAATCAAGGAATAGTACAAAACTTAAACTGTAAAAATATTTCAAAACATGTATGTAAAATTAATGGAGAAATACCATAATGTCACAAAGAAACAAATACCCTGGAGAAAAACTGGATTATTCAGTCTAAACAACAGGTTTTTCCCGATATTTAGCTTTGAATTTACAGTAGAAAACCCACTCACTGTGTTTTTTAACAGTGAAGTTCTGGCAAGCACAGCTGCTGGTATTTGACCGTAAATTAAACAGATTTTTTTTTCACAGTGTATGTATGAGATGCACCAGTCTTTCCCTTAGCCCTACCTGCATCATTACAAGACATTCAAACAACAATTTTAAAAGCACACAGGTCCATTTAGGGTGGGCAGAAGGGATGGTGGATGGGGTCAAACAAACTCAGGACTCTGACCCAGGAGACCAGTGTTTGTGTCCTATGTGAAACCATGAATCAATGTTGTTATTTGAAGTCAACCTGGGTACTTCCATCCACCAGCTGTTGTAAACCCCAAACCTTTTTTCCTATCCTTTATCAAGTGGTTTTGTTGGCTTAGAGGTTTATTTTGAAAAGTCACAATGAATGTAAGAGGCGAAAGTGACTTGCCATCCCTCACTGAGAGAACTACTGGAGATCAATATCCATTGTATGTAAATATAAGATATTGAAGGATAGGGATATTTAGTATAGCTTAGCTTAGCTGTAACTGAAGTGTTAAAACTCTTATTTTTTAGAAAACTTCAGTGTCTTTGCAGAAGAGTGCTCAATGAATATTTAAAGTTAAGTTCCCTTATTTGGCTATGAGTTAGGAGAGCACATTCAATTTAATTCAATTCAGCTTTATTTATAGAGCGCATTTCATGCATAAAGCAGACTCAATGTGCTTCACAGTGGATATACATAATTACAGTTAAAAAACAAAAGAAAAAATCTCATCTTGCCCTCTTACTGAACCTTTCCTGAAAATCAGTTAGAACTATAGGTCAAGGGGCAGCAATCTCAGTTGAAACATACACACAGGCCTTACAAGGAAGTAAGAAGCATACATGACACCATTGTTTTGAAAAGACAAAACCACAAGGTGCCAGAATGGGTTGGCTACTGTGACACCATTCTAAATTGACCAATTGCGAAAAAGTCCACCCCACGGTCGTCGTGGGGCCCACACCCAGACGATAGCTGTGACTTGAGGAAATTGTTTTAAGTCTTTTGTAAAAACCAAGTCTAGAACAAAAGAACCGGGGCAGAATGTGGGAGGCTGTAAGAGCTCCGGCTCTAACAATATTTAACCCAAATTTGTAACTTCACAATGATTAGTTATTTAACTCAATCGAGTCTCAATCCTTTTCATCCTACCTGTAGACACCACTTAAAAAATGTTAAAATGCCATGTTGGTGTTTTTTTTTTCAGCACAACCTCACCTATATGACCTGATAATAATTGATTTTTTATTCTGACTTCTACTTGAATATGAATTCTACTGAATTCTACTTGATCAACATTTTGAACCAAAAAGAAGCAAAGAAAAACCAACATAAATGTGATCTTGTGATTGTGTGTGATCCTGTCATCCAACTCTGGTTTTTATTGTAGTGTAACTCTATTTTATTTGTGTCTTGTGTGTTAAGCGTAACAATTTTGGTCATTTTGTGTATTTTTAGTCATTTTGTGTCCTGTGTGAAACCATGAATCAATGTTGTTATTTGAAGTCAACCTGGGTACCTGCATCCACTACATTTTGTCTTTTTTCGTCACTTTGTGTCTTCTTCTGTGTTTTGTTTTTTTTTTGGTCATTTTGTCTTCTCACATTTTGTGTCTTTTTGGGTAATTTCGTGTCTTTTTTTGTCATTTTGTGTCTTCTTCTGTGTTTTTTTTTTTTTGTCATTTTGTCTTCTCACATTTTGTGTCTTTCTTTGGTCATTTTCTGCCTTTTTTAATGCTGCAAATTATGAACAAAGGTTGCAAATATAATATATTAGAGGGTTACATCCAGTTCTATTATTTTATACAAAATATATTTGACTTTGTCTCCAGTTTTACTTAGTATATCATCATCAAACTGAAACTGGCCTCATGAAGTTTACAGCCAGAACTTTTGATGTAAATTTACAGTAGAACTCCACGCTGCTTTGTTTTTACGTCTGGATGTGATGAAGAAGTCATGCTTTGGTGCTTTTGGAGACTCCAGAGGGTTAACTACCTTCAACTATTCATCTGAATCTCTTGATTCTCTGCACTCGTATTCACAAAGCAATCATGAAGTGTGAGCTGCTGGGGTAAGGAGGGGAGGGTGATACTAGTCAGCACTTGTTCCCAGTAATGATCAGTAGGAGAGTGGTGCACAAGAAGGTTAGAATGGTGCTGGCAATGCATAATATAGTTTGTCCTTTCCACATTAGGCTCCAACAAGTCATCATCAGACAGGAGACAGATTTTACATTTCTTCTCCTGTTTGTGCCACTTGAAAGCTGTGGTCTGCCCACAGGTAACATCTGCAGTCTGATAGACAGTGACAGTGGAGATGACAGATGCCTTCAAATCAGCTCTGACTCCCTTCTAACTCCACAGTCTCACCCACACATCCCAGGAATTCTCCTGCTTCAAGATCATTATCACCTTTTACAACACCTTTTTCTACCTTTTTGAGCACTGTCTTTTCTTTCGAAAAAAAAAACCCCAACAACAGAGATTTTAAATGGTGGAACGAGAAGAGCTTTGTCTTGTACTGTGTGAGAATATATGAATGTCCCAGCAGAAATGAATGTGAGACCTTAATCTCTAATGCACTTTCATTTTACAATAAACCATGTAGAAAGAGAGGAATCAGTGAATTCCCTGGCTCTCCTGCTGTGGAGTCAGAAGTCTTTGAATGGAGTGCCACAAAAATATGAAAGCTCTTACAAAAACAGAGCTGGTCCAAGCACTCAGAAATCCTGTAGGAGCCTGGAGGGAATTGAACTCTCCACATCCACACAGACTCACTCCTCCTGCCAGAGCAAGGCTTCACTGAGGTGTAGTTGTCATAGTTTGTCACCATCAAACTTCAGATTGAGTTATTACTGGCAGTCCACATTCTCTGTGAATTCATACAACACAGTGGATAAAGATGAAACAAACTGTAAAATATCCATGTTTCAATCAAAACGGTGTCTCTTTCAACCAAAATCTGTGTCCCCTAGTGTTTTGGTACAGCTGCTGTAAATAGTCAGTTATTCAGAACCTGATGGACAACAATTATAGCTGCCAGACTCGTGTTTCTTTAAGATACTTAGTTATAATTGTATGGTAAAGTAATTAATAATTCATAAATGCATGCTTGTCAGTCATACATGGTCTTTCAGTTTCCCCTCACACTTTTAAAAAGGCCCATTTGGGATAAATTCACCACCGTTATTTTCAAATGGAAGAGCTCAAGGAAGGAGTTTGAAGATATATGATTGATATCAATCCAATACCTGAGTGCAGTAAACTATACTTATATTTCCTATGAGATGATACAGTGTAGAGTGCTATCTTTTTTCACTACATAATCTCCTTCTCCTTCTCTTGTCATGTCTTTCAAGTTTACAAATTATTGAACAAACGGCAGACTTTCACCCAGGAGATTAGTGTCCCGTGTGAAAACAAAAGTCAATGACTTTTTACTTAGCTTCCATTTCTTATTATTTTTTGTTACTTCCATGCCTCACATCACCCTCGTCACTACTTCACTGCCAGCACTTGGATGTATGTATCACCAGATACATTTATTTACTGTTTAAACTCTCTTTTGTAACGCCTTAACAGGACGTTTTTTTCCCCTAAACCTGGATCAGTGGTTTTGTAGCCTACATTCACAGAAACTGCAGCATTTCTTACATCTGTGAACTGAACGTCTATGTACGTATAATGACCTGTGTGCTATTTTTACTTTGATAAACGCTCATATGTGTGGTGTGACAAACGATCTAATCTATCGTTTAGGTTGCAGATCTCGTTGTAGACACACCCAGCTTTACTTCAGAGGAGACTCTGTAAAATTATAAATTTACATTTGTACATTTGAACATATTTGTTTAATGAAATCAAATCAAATAAAACTTGTAAAGAAAAAAGCACAAAACCAATGGAGACAGAACATATAGAGCATTCCATTTGACATTAAATTACACATTCACATTTTAAACATTTAAATGTTTTAAATGCTTCAGCAACTTTTAATTTAAGCCATGGAACAACTAGAAGGCTTGATCAAGAAGATGCAAGAGTTGTGTGAGGTTCACTGTGAATGGGGAGGTCAGAGAGCTCGTTTGAATCAAGGCCATGTGGCGCCTTATAGAAGACTTTTTATAGAAATTCTGAAATAATACTAAATAATCCGGCTCAAGATTGAGGATTTCTACAGTGAGGCATTAATAACTGCACTTGAGTAAAAGATTTGAGGGCCTTTTCGACAACTTCCAATAACAATATATAATTCCAACAGTGGTTAGCAGGCTTGCCCAAAGCCAAGAGGGTCAATGGTTCGACTCAGGCCTGCCGCTCTTGTAGAGTTTGCATGTTCACCCAGTGTCAGCGTGGTGTCCTCCCACAATCCAAAAACATGCAGCTTAGATTTAATTGGTGACTCTAAATTGCCCGTAGGAGTGAATGAGAGCGTGATTGTCTGTCTCTATGTCTCAGTCCTGTCCAGGGTGAACCCAACCTCTCGCGCAGTGTCAGCTGGGATCGTCTCAAGTCTCCTGCAACCCAAGTGCGTATAAGGGATCAAGGATAATGGAATGGAATTAAATATTCCAACATTCTCAGTGAGACAAAGGGAGCAAATAAGGCACAGGTGAGGCTCAGTCTATGAGTGTGCATAGGGTCCCCAATTCACTCACTCAATCCATCCCTGTACCTGTTTCTGTATTTGCAAAAAGTACGGAGGGGACAAAAACACAGCAGTGGTGTTGTCTGTGTACACCACTAAACCTGACAATGTGAATGAATACCTTATACCTGCATCAGTAAATGACAGCTGCAACAGTGAAAGTGGAAAACTCTGAGCTCCCTTCTAAGTTGTATTGTTTCTATTTAGGGAACACCTGGACAAGTGAATGAGTCACATTCAGCAGATGGTGAACTGAAGTAGGTGTATATGCCTATGCTACACATGCATAAGCTCACTGAATATTCAGTATGACTTGGAAACTCAGACATAGTCAGGAGTCATGACCATAGACTCTATAAATAATAGACATAGTCACTGTGATGTGACCTGTTGGTTTGTGGCCCGTTGGAAGCCTCGAGTTCAGCGTTACACTTGTCACCATCTTGCGTCGCCATCTTGTTTCCGATACGGGGTGGAGGAGCGAGAGGGATCTGACGACACAGACTACACACCTCTCTACACCTCAACCTGACTGAGAGAAGCCGCTGCTAATTCATGTTAGCATTGATGGATGGATGGATTGACTGGAGCATTAACCGGGATGTTCATTTTGGCTAGCAAAATACAAAAACAAAATGTATGTTACTTACCTCTGAAAAATGGACAGCCAATCCTTGGAGTCTATTAGTCTAAACCAAATGCAAACAAGACATTATTAATGAACAAAACGTTTTTGGTAGAATGCAGCTTAAGGCACTTCCTGGTTTGCCTCCCTGCGCAGACCCGGAGGTTGCCACCTGGCGATTCATTTTGCTGTGAAAGTTGCACGAGTGCTCATGAGTACGCTTTAATGAACATCTTTACTCAATGCGTTGCAGACAGTATGTCTTACATAATCAGAGCTTTCCATTAGGACTGAATAGGGGAGTATTTTTTACAGTATTTTTTTCTGCTCAGAGAGCATAGAGGCTCAGACTGCGGTGGGTACTAGATCTGTATGTAGTTCAATGCAGATGGCATTGTGCTTCCACTTATCCTTTAACAAGAAGCTGGACACTGAATGCATATCCCTTTGCCCAAGACTCTCCTGAGAAGCCATATGCAAAACACAGGGGGTGTCCGTAGACGGCCTATGAGATGGATTCCTCCTCACTTTGCATAAGCAGTCAGGTAGCAGGCTGCCAGCAGGGCACTCATTTCCATCCAAGAAGCATGAGGCTCGCTTTTGTAACAAAGCCCCTGAGACACCAGGAGAGAAGGGTGCACTGCTTCAAGGAGGCTGTAGGAAGATGGAAGCCGTGATAGGAACGAGGACACTCATCAAGTTGTGCCCAGGCTTTCGAGAGCAGAGGATTAATCAGAGGTCACATCTGAGCACATGATTTCATGCTCCCTGTACAGCTCAGAGGTCAGGTCGAGACACCAGACAGCCATGCATTTGGCAGGTTTATGCACCATCTGGATTTCAATCTCTTCTCCATGTGCATTAGAACATAAGCCCTGTCTGTGTCTTTAACAATACAGTACTATATATCGTCTGAGTCAGATAAATCCACCATCTGCTTTGTGTGATACAAGATCAGCTCTCTGGTCCATTAGCACCAAGACATATAATGGTACGAGATAGATGACAAGGACATATTACTGTGGAGTTGTGAAGTGATGAAAACTGACAATTTAGAATAAACTAACAACTGTACAGTTAACCTGTCAATAAATCACACAAGTCACAATAATTTCACGGAAAGAAAAAAAAATTCATTCCAACTTTATAGGCGATTGTGTATGATCTTGTAACTCATAGTAAGAAACAATTAAAAAAATACCAGTGCCTTCAAGCTGTTTTGTGAGTATGGTGCAGGAATTTAAATATGTTGATTTACATCAGAATTCACCAGATAGTTGAGGCCTCACTTAAACAGTGGAGAGACCTAGAATATGCAGCAAGAAGAACAGCAGAAGCAGTCAAACCACCAGCATTCTCCAGCTCTAGGTGTTATGACGGGACCAAAGGAAGAAGTCAGTTGACTATAACATCGATTGTAATATAATCATGACAATTTTGCATTAAAACCCAAACCATCATTTTATTTCTAAACCTATAACAATGCTGAAACTGAAACCAATCCCTAACATCATGCAGGTATTTTATTATTTTTAAAAAGTCAAGGATAAATGCTGCCAAGAAGGGCATCAGATCAGAAAATGCTTACATATGTCATCTTAGAGGGCTTGGAAAAACAATGTATTTTGTTTCATTTGGAGGACTTGTTGGGCAGAACACTGGGCCAGATAAGAGTAAATCCAAATAAATGCTGTCAGCTAATAAATAGCGTCAACCTGATGCTGTAAAGACTGCAAATCAGTGTTCAAGAAATCATAGGTTGCCTTGAGGCAAAAGGAACTGAGGGCATCCGTAAGATAATTTGATTGTAAGGCAGGTGTTTGTTAATAGCTGACAGCTCCTGCTGCGGGATGCGGTCTCCCCCCAAGCAGAACAAACAGTTGATGAGAACATTGATGTTTTCATCAGGGAAACATAAATGTCTTCACCACTGCGAACTCACAACAACACTTTTAGGAATTGAGGAATCTGAAAGTAAGATGTAACTACTTTCCACCATGCAAAGTCTATGCTCATTTAATGTAAGATATAGAGTGAACTGACTACTTTCAGTTCCATCTAGTCCCAAATTTTAAACTAATGTAATAGCTAAAGAATGTAGAACAGCAAAGGGTTTTTCCATGTCACCATACAACAGCAGGGTTTCACAAAAATAGTCTATGGCTATGGCATCAGTAGTGAAGAAATAAGCAGACTATTTGTGTATATTTGTGATCCTGAAGGATATCAGTAGATGTAAAACAGTAATGACATACAAAACAATATCAAGGGATATTCAGCACATTGCTGGTTTGGCCCAAATCAAGGTTTTAATGGCCTTAGGGGGCCCTTCTTCTTAACCTAGTCCCCAGCTGTGCTGCAGTATTTGAATCCCTTACTTGGGTCAGATAATTGTTTTAGAATTATTTGTGGTAATTTGTGCAATTCATGTTTCTGGAACAAAATGTGAATCTCTTTTATACTTAGCCCCAGCAGTTCACACTTCATGACTGTAATTTCTGTATTGCTCTAAACATCAACACCCTGTGGATAAAACAAACATCAACAAAAAAGAACTCTAGAAATCTGGCAAGGGAGCCTGTGGTTCAAACATGTCCGGTTTTAGGATTATGAGCTGTAATTCTCTATTAGCTAGAGTTGTCATGCTTTGACTGGATTGCTGCTAGCCCATTCTTAGTGCCGCTTTGGCTGAGGGGCAGCTGCTTTAAATCTAAAGCAATGGGTGTGAGGTTAGACAACAGAAAAAAAAAGTTTTTCCTCTGTAGTTCACAGCATTATCATTTGACATTTAGCTCATACTGATGGTTATTGGCAAAGAAAAAGAGTCCACATGTTCAAGCTTCAAACCAATTCAAAGCATACTCTGGCTGTTTTGTTTTTTTACTTTAAAAATCCTTGACATAGAACATTTAAATGGACATAACTAAGACTTTAGATCCATGCAGTATATATATTTTCTTTTGAGTTCTTGAGTCTTGAGTTCAAAGTCATCTGTGAATTTACATTGACTTGTTGCAGTGAAAACACCTACGGTAAGGATTTCAAACTCCCCCTCAAAAAAGTTTGAAGTAATTCCAGTAGAGCCAGCTCATGGCTCATATTCCCAGGAACACAAAACCCAAACTTTCCCTGAATCCTAATGAGAGGCAAAACCCTCACATGAGACACATAGAAAGAAATGTAGATTTAGTTGAAATGTTTGGTGGTTTTATTGCTTGCGCTTCCATCCAAAAATATGTAGTTTGCTTTTAGGTGGTATTAAATTGATATAAAGTTTATTTACCATCTTAGCTCTCCAACTTTATTTGAGTTCATTCAAGCTATACACATTATAACAAATATTTAACTTGAAGGATGCTGAAGAATAAGTGAGTAACACCTGTTGTGTAATAGATTATACTCACAAAGAACATTATTTACAAGAGTCTCTTGTTCAAAGCCACTAGTTATTCTTTCTGTAGTTCAGCTTTGTTCCTTCAGGCTGTTTCCACCATAGCTATTGTATACCTGTATATTACTGCTGCTTCCAGTGTCATATATTACCTAGATTGTCATGCCATAAATACCCCGCTTTACTAGGCATATACTATATTATTTGAAGTGAAAGTGGCTTCTGAATACCACAAGTTCATGTAATTTTATGTATCTTTAGGACCTGTTTAGGACTGTAACACATAAAAGTTTTGCATTGTATGAAAATGTGTCAATGTATGAGGCTTTTTGAGGAAATTGTGTTACAAATATAATGCTATTTTTAATTCAATACAATTGCATTTTATTTATATAACCCAGAATCACAATCAAATATTTGCCTCAAAGGGCTTTACAGACTGTACAGGGTATGACACCTTCTGGAACATGGTCTCACAGGAATCCGTGAAATAGCCACAGATTCGCTCAAATTTCCGTGAAACTGACACGGATTTTGCTACAATGCAAGTTAATGACAGTCATATCCCTTGGCTATTCAATGGATATTTTTTCCTATTGGTTTGTTCCAAGTCACGTGACTTTCAAGGTCCTGGCGGTCAGAACAAAAAATATGGCGGACAGTTCTCTTTTTTGTTTCTCTGTTCTTTTTAGTGAAAAAAATCAATATTTTGACTTAGTTTCTGCATAAAAATGGATTTTGATCACATTTCTAGCGAGAAATATATGTTTTATTTTCTAAATCTTCACTCAGTGAATGTACATAATCACTTTGTATGTTGGAATAGCCACGGGATATGACTGTTATTAACTTGCATTGTAGCGAAATCCGTGTCAGTTTCACGGAAATTTGAGTGATTCCATGGCTATTTCACGGATTTTGAGTTAAGCAAATCCGTGGCTATTTCACGGATTCCTGTGAGACCATGTTGCCTTCTGACCTTTTACCCTCACAGTGGACAAGTAAAAACTCCCCCGAAAACCCATTTAACAGAGGAAACAGAGGGATCGCCCTCCCAGGACAAACAGACGTGCAATAGATGTCGTTGTACAGAACAGATCACTTCGTAGAATAGAGTAGATAGAGTGTGAGAGGGGAGAGGAGGGAGGAGGGAGGGAGGGTTGAGAGACAGAAGAACAAGATGAACAATGACAGTAATGGCACTAACCCTTCAGTCAGTCTGTGACTAATAAAGGCAGATTTGGTGCTGGTAGAAAAAGTCAAATGATAGCTGTAATAATAGTAATAATGGAATGAATAGGACTAATGGTAATAGTCATAGTAGCAGTAAAATTAAAATAAAAGCAGACGTGTCTACAGCAGGACGGCAGCAGGTACAGCAACAGTGTAGACCCAACCACGATCCATGCTGAGGGTCATAGTAGTAGTGATAGGGTGACTTTCTCTTGTTCTGGACAATAAATAATTCTAAAAAGGACCCAATTGGACCCAACTCAAATGTGACGAATTGATGAATATGTGTGTATAATGCAACTTGGACTGACTTTCATTATTAGTAGCAGATATAATCATTGGAAAATATGTATTCGAAAAGTACACTGTAAAATCAGGGGGAAAAGAGGAAATTCAAAAATGGACAATTTAAGTTGACGTGACTGAAAGTGACAAATTGATATATTGTTTTTATTAACTGATAAAATATGAGGCAATTAATGAGGGTACTTTATCATGATATTTGACAGTGTAGAGGAGATTGCTATAAAGAAACACAAAATAAATTAGTTTTTTCTACATTCCACAACCAAAGAACACCAGGTAAGAGCACTTTCTCAGTTCATGGGTCACAGCTAAAGTTAGTTAACCATTAGTATTACCCACTAGATTATACATATCCTGGAGCTTCTCTACCTACTGTCGTGGCAATTTTGGCAAATTGCACTAAGTTAATGGGTGAGCTGGCCAAACACAAAGCACTCAATACTCTGTTCAGCAAGTTTTATTAGCACATTCGTATTCCTTACACCACACAATCCCAAGGCTCTTTTACAGTACAACAAAGTCCCGTACACCGCTCGACTTATGCCTGTTGTAGTTCCCAGCATTGATTCTCCAATAAGCCTCAATGTGGCCCTATCTTCCTGCCCTATACGTCACATCAGGACAGAGCCAACTGGTCTACATGTTCCCCTCTCTCATGGTGTTATCATAGTTAAGTTCACAGAGTCAGTTCCCACAATGCCTTGTGTCTTGAATATCAAGTAGGTCGCCGCCTACCTCATGTCCCAACATGCAGGAAACACCAAATTTCCTTCACACTTCCTCTACAAGAGACTTTTAGTTGATGTTTTTTAAGTCAAAAATTATATTGATAGGTTGACTAACTGACTGACTGATTGATTGATTTAGTAGAAAACACAGCTTTTATCTTAAGATAACTTCTCATCTAAGATATCTGAGGCATTCATTTCAATCATTATGCCCACAAAAGTGATACGTTTTCTAGTCAGCAAAATATTGTAAATAATTTTCAACTGAAAGGATGTTCCAAATATTTCTTGTAATTGTGGATTATAAAGTTACTTCATTCCTACTTCCCAAATACCAAGAAGGGAGAAATATGAAACCACTATTTCAAACTTTCTAATCCACCGAGGTTTCACTTCAGGAAATTTAATTGGGCAAATATGAAGCAAACTGAAATTAACTCTGGGTCAGGGTTCATTATGAGATTCATTATTTTAGATTTACTTTAGAAGTAAAATGCAATTAAATGTCATGTCATGATGAACATTTCCTTGCACTCTGTCAATGTTGGAGTCACCCTCATTAAAACATAAGGCAGTTTTATTATGCAGCAGTGATACTACTGCCAATGTCAAGTCTAGACGGATGCTGAGGCTGACGTTGGCTGATCAAGCGCTAAGAGGAAACATTTAATTATTTTATACCTACTTTTCCTGAATGTAAGTGGTGTAGGTGGCACCAAGATTCAGCATTCTTCAGCTGTTGCAACTGTGACAGAACATGAGCTCCAATGGTGGCAAAACAATAGGAAGTTAACATGTTGGGAGGATTGAGTGGGGGGGGGACAGGGAGGCTGCCCTAAGCCATTTTAAGCGAGTAATAACTGTGTCGTGCAACTTGGAATGAGACGGAAAGTTTGTGAAAGAACAGCAGGGGACTCTTGAGATTCGGCCCGCCCACTGATTCCAAAGCTCTGCAGGGAGGTTGGCAGTTCAAAGCACCAGCAGAGCAGTACACAGCACAGGGTACAGGCTCTTTCATCACTGCCTTAAAACCATGGAGGATGGGTTAAGTACTAACAACATTATATCTGCCAAATACTTGACATGGTGGTTTAAGTGTGTTTCAGTGTGCTGCTGTCCTTGTGGCTGAAGACTGCAAACTGAGGAGTGTTCACTCAGACACTGTCCATGGTGCTGAAATACACAGCTTGGCTGAACAACTGTGCTGAGTAATAGCTGCCAACACTTTCGTCTGTGGCAGGTATATTAAAAAATGATGGGCAGATCTCCATGATGTGCAATAGGGGTTTTAACTGTGAGATTTTGTGGTTTTGGTTTTTATAATTAAAACTAAATTTCAAGTTTTAAACTAAATATAACAGATTCATACTTTGCAGAGGATAAGCCCTTTTGAGTTACATTAACCCATAGTCCATTCTCTAATGCTCCTATAAAGGACATTAGTTTAACCCAGGCGGCAACCTCCGGGTATGAACAGGGAGGCTAACCAGGAAGTGCCTTAAGCTGCATTCTACCAAAAATTGGTGCTAAGTGTGGCTGCAAAAAAATGATGTCCATTAATTTCAATGCAAAATGAGAAAACTTCGCACTTGATTAATTACCCCAGAATTTTTTTTTAGGACAACACTATAGTCTCAATCGCTCGTAAAAAATCTTCTTCAAGACAATTTGATGTTAATAGTTCAAATAATGGCCCCATTTAGAAGAAAATAGAAGATAAAGAATCGTATGATCAAACCAGTGGGAGACGTCACGGTCACTACGTCCATTATTTATATACAGTCTATGGTTTAACTTTACATTGAGTACGATACATTAAAAAAAAAATCTGAGAACAACAAAATCATTTGTTTGATCTGTCCAAAACAAAAAAAGAGTCATAAGCTGCCCTTGTTGAATGCTAACAAGTCTTTCAATCAGCTGTATCCAAGCAAAGCATGCAGTGGAGAACAAGGTCCTGTTAATCCATCCATCCATTATCCTTATCTCTTAACTTAACCCATTATCTGGGTTTGGGGGGGGGGCATCCCAGCTGGCACTGGGTGAAAGTTCGCCAGACTATCGCAGGACTCCTTTTGACCTACACTGTAAAAAACACAAATGTAATTTTTTTGGAAAATTAGTGTAAATGTACTTGTTTTTTATTGTTCATGAAAAAATATATATTTCCAGTAATATTAAGGCTTAAAAATGCATTGATATGTTTTTTTATTTGATATTTATTGTATTTACTACAGATTGGAAATAAAAATATAATAAAATGCAAGGAAATATTTTGCAATTTTTTCCTCTTCATGAAATGCATGTTAAATTACATTAGTCAGTAGTCGTGTTTTTTACAGATTAAAATTGAATTTACATAATGCATAAGTCTTTTAAGTAATTTACTGTACATTAAAACATTATTTTACAAAAATATATATTATTATTAATTTCTTCTGTTTTCATTCCACCACTAAAGATAAACATTGAATGCATCATTGTCGCTATCAGAGCAAAAATTGGTCAGATCTTTGACAGTGGTTGTTATTGGGCAGGTTGTCTGTCCAATCAGGACTGACATGTTGGAACAGGTAAAAAACACAAAACAGCAACCGTTGAGAGTGGACACAACCACTAGATGAGGTTTTTCAAGTTATGGATGTGAACAATAATGTCAATGTGTCACACTGTGAGGCAGACAGTCCTGCAGTCCCAACATTAGCTATTTTAGCTTCGGCAGCTGCTCCAGAGTTGCACATTTTGAACAGTAAATGGACTGCAGTTGTTTAGAGCTTTTCTAGTGTTACGGGGGATTTCCACCGGGCGCGGAACGGTTCCACCACGGTTTTGCTCCATCCTCTGTGGAACAGCAGCGTAGCAAGCCAGCCGTATACACGAGACAACCATGACTCACGGGAGACCGCGAGATCCCGTGATAAACTGTGTGTAAAGTAAACAACAACAACAAACAGCTTATTTTGCTTCTCCGACATGGAAGATCTGTTGATCCGGCCGTCTATCCTTATAAAAAGAATGTGTTATGTCATAATTGATTGCAGGGCTTGAAGCTGAAAAAAATCCTGCATGGGGGGTGGTGGGGGTTGGGGTGTATGGCTATGGGAGTACTGCATAACTGAAAAACTGACCTTCTTGCATTGACTGAAATCCTTAACGAGATCAAAATACAAAATCCTGTCAAAAATGTTGCTCCTTTCAAAATAAAACACAATACACAGTTCATGCAGTGGATGGTCCTGATGGCTTCAAACCTTACTGGCATGACTAGGAGATCCCACTGGAGGTGTTTTCTATGCAGCACAGTGGAGGAGGCTCCATCATGATTTGGGTGCATTTTTTCAATAGAACAATGGAGCTTCAGGTCGTGCAGGGGTGTCAAACTGCAGTGGGCATCCCTCTTGACTAAGGGCCCTCGTCTGTGTGGTGATGACTGAGTCCTTAAACAGGACAACGCTGCAGTTCGCAAAGTTGGCCTGAGGAAAGACTTCTTCCAGGAGAATGGCGTTGCTCTTTTGGACCATCCTGCGTGTTCCTCCGATCTAAAACCCATTGAGAACATTTGGGGATGGATGGCAAGGGATGTTTACAAAAACAGACGTCAGTTCCAGACCGTGGATGCCCATCATGAAGCCATCTTCACCACATTGAGCAACGTTTGAAGTAATCAACAAGAACAGTGTGGCTACTCACTACTGAGTCCTTTTTTTGACACTTTTAGTTCTGTTTTGGGTTTTTTGGTCTATGGTCTTCACTTTTGATCAACTGTTGAACAGCCTATTTGAGTTTATATCAAGTTTTGAATAAATGTGTCTCTTGCTCCTGTTTATTCTTTTTGCATTTCAAAGCTCTACTTACAACCTGGTTATGATCCACCAACGCGAATATTGCGAATATTTGTAATTCTTGTGTAGTTGTTTTAATGCATATCAGGGCCCTGTTCCAGGTAGAAGGTTAAGATAACTCTGAGTGGGGTGGCTGTGGCTCAGTTGGTAGAGCGGTCGTCTTCTGATCAAAGCAAATTGCTCCTGATGCTGCGTTCATCGGTGAATTCTGAATGATGTCAGGTGGCACCAGTGTGCCCTTGTAGCCTCGGCCACCAGTATGAATGTGTGTGTGAATGGGTAAATGAGCGTAGAGTGTAGTGTAAAGCTCTTTGGATAAAATCGCTATATAAGTGCACCCCATTTACCATTTATCTGAGTCTAACCCTGAACTCTAAGTTGATTTACCCTCAGGTGGGAAACTCTGAATTTCCGGGTCCAGAAAAGCTGATCTGTTCTCTGAGTTAATTCAATCAACTCAGAGAAGGTTCACTCTGAGTTACATATGCACTACTACTATAAAAAGGCAGCATAAAGTCACGATTTTACGATTCACCATGGCAACAGCTAAAACAAATAATTGAATTTCAAATCTTCATGTGAACACACAGTGAGTGAATATACTTTAGAATTTCAGAAGTATAATATGTCAGATGGAAGCTGGTGAAACGGTGTTGAACCTAAACTGTTTTTCATTTAGTTTTAATTCTTAAAATGAAATATAAGAACATTGTTCAAACACATATGACTGAGGTGTATTAGGCTAATGGCTGTAATTCATTTTATTCATATTTGACTGATTTAACTTAATATAATTCAGTGGCTATTTCAAAGTGGAGTAGATGTTTCAGTGCCAGGGTCACTTTCCTTTTCACTCTGCAAACTAGAGCTTTTCTGATATGCTCTGCATTGCAGATATTATAAAGAATTAGTTCATTAGTTTAGGGTACGCAAGCACATGAATTTAGGGTGTCAGATCCTCTCCTGACGTAAGGCTCCTATATCAACAGGACGTGAGAAAGGTACACCCCATGACAGCAATGAGCTGCTTCAGGATAGGCAAGAGTTAAGAGAAAAGATGAAGACATGTTCAAAGACATAAAATTGTTACGCTTACACAGTCATTGAACAAACTAATATCCAAACAGGAGTAACCTGCTGATTAATGTGTTTCGATGCGCGCTTGGAAACAGGGAGGAGATGGAGAGAAACCCTGAGGTTGTTGAAGAAAACCTGCTGATGAGCAGGTTATGTTCTCAGAGTCAGTTACCACAGCAACTCAGCCAGAGCCGAAGTTATCTGTCTTTCTGGAACGGAAAACCGTTACCTCATATCAGGGTAAACATTCTCAGGGATTTCATAAAACCTGCTTTCTGGAACAGGCCCCTAGTTCTTTTTTAAAACTATGCTGATTAGTATTTATATTATTTGATAGATAAATTGCATAGAAGCATCCAGTAGAATGAATAAAAGTGCATAAACAGATTTACAGTACAGCTACCTTGTGTTCAGTCTTCATCTACTTCAGGCAACCAATATTTGCAGTAACTGATGGTATAAACTTCTTTTTGATGAATGTGGATCACCTTGACCATAAAGGCCATGCTGGCAACATCAACAATCATAATTTTGAGGATGTTGTTGACAACAACACCCACTGCTTGGTGGAGTCAGGCAGCGCTATACAGAAGATAGAAGGAGATAGAAAAGAGAAGAGTTCAATGATTCAGATGTTGGTATGAATTTGCAAACAGCAATGCTGACAGCGACAGCATCTGGAACAGCTCCTCTGAAAGTGAGGAGTATCCAAGACAACAGAAAGGGATGAGGATGATGAGAAAGTTCAAGAATGGATAACCAAGTCAAAAGAGACAGGATCCTCTTCTCAGAGTATCAAGAAAGACTGAAAGAGATGAGAAATATGACAATGATATCATAAAAAGGGATAAGGAGTATCCAGGAAGAATAAAAAAAGATGGTCACACGATCAGCACGATCAGTTTCATCCCAATGTCTTCTATGTGTGTCACCAACAGGTTTAAAGCATAGGAGGGGCGAACACAGACCCTGAGAAGGATCCCTCTCTGAGAAGTTGGATGTCGGAAAAGGGAGCTACCAGTGTGGGAGTGTGGAGTACTTCCAAAGTGGAGTGTTTGCGTGACTATTCAAACTGTTAAGCAAAAGTCAGATTGCGTTCCTGTCCGGTCGCAATCAGACTGTTTAATTGCTGATCGAAGGCTTGTGCCATCTGACCCGTCAGTTGGCTGGAGCTGTCAAACTGGAGCTAAAGGCTGACACAGCTCATTCCTGGAGTGGAATACAGACATGAAGGGCAGGTCAGGTCGACAATTTTTTTGTGGGGAATTTAAAACTACTGCTATAAGCTATATTCCATACATATAACATGAATGAACATGACAGTAGAAAGCAAGATACAAATGTAACCGGCCACTTTGATTCACATGCTTTGATGAAGGAGAAATTGCACCTGCCCGATAATAAATCAACAGAACAATTGCAGCAGCAGCTCTTGAGCCCGGGTCGCCAGCTGAGCAGTGCCACCAAAAACCTCTTGAGTCAGAGGGGAAGGCAATGAATGAATTGTACTTAAGTAGCCTACTTGTGCGGAAGTGGGATGTGTTTGACGTGTACTCTTTGTTCCCTAACTTTTAATTATAAGACTACATTTTGTTGCACCAGGTCTTTTCCTAAACCTAACCAGGTATTTTTGTTTCATAGTGATAAAGAGAATGGTCATACAACTGATTATGTCTTTCAAGATTCATTGGCAAACAATCTATTCTGTTGTTTAAGAATAAGGACATGGTGGTATATATTTTAAATTCAAAGTTCATCAGGACGCATGGATGCAGGATACATCAATTTCAAATCTCAGAGAATAATACCGCTCCACAACAACTAATAAACTATCACTGATAATGTGCTCTTGATTGGATGAACAGTTTTCATCACAGTATTCTCATCACATCTCCTACCACTGGCTAGAATTACATTGTTGATATTGACATTACATAGTCTAAATGATTTGTTTTTAAATTATTGAAATGTGGTACAGTTTTTTTAATTATTTTTAGCCATGCTAGCAGCGGGGCATTGGACTTGTTGGAGTTGTTTACTAGCTGACTGACAGATTCAAATGTCTCAACAACAATTGGATGGGTTGTCATGAAAGTGTGCACAGGCATTCATGATCCCCAAAGGAACATTTTATTGCTGTCACCATCTGTCGTCCTCTGATTTCTTCTGTGTTTAGTGCTATATTAGCATGCTAACATTCTCAACTAACATTGTAAACATTGTATATATGAGCATATCAATATTGTCACTGTACTTCATTGCAGGGGCATCACACTATACATTACATTTACATTTCATCAGGTCATTTAGCAGATGCTTTCATCCAAAGCAACTTACAGAAAAGGGAATCAATGAAGGTAAAGTGATTAGAGGCGTTAATGCAGCAGTAAGTGCTAGTGATAATTCTTCAAGGAGAAGATGCTCTCTGAAGAGCTGGATCTTCAGGAGTTTTTTAAAAGTAGAGAGGGACGCTCCTGCTCTGGTAGGAGCTGGTAGTGCGTTCCACCAGCGGGGAACAACAAACCCAAAGAGTTTGGATTGCCTTGAACAAACGGGGGGAGCCAGGCGCCATTCATTGGAAGAGCACATCGGTCGTGAGGTAGTATATGCCTGAATCAGGGCGTTCAAGTAGCTGGGTGCAGTGCCGGAGACAACTTTGTAGGTGAGCACTAGAGATTTGAATATGATGCGGGCCGCAACAGGTAGCCAGTGGAGCTCAATGAGCAGCGGTGTGACATGTGACCTTTTTGGCTGGTTGTAGACCAGGCACGCCGCCGCGTTCTGGATCATCTGAAGGGGTTTCACTGTGCAGGCTGGCAGGCCGGTCAGGAGTGCGTTGCAGTAGTCAAGTTTTGAGATGACTTTAGTTTGTGCCCAGAGTATAAGACGCTTAAGTAGTTAAAGTTAACTATATGCTGTAAGGCTTTAGTGCCATGCACTTTAGACAATGATAATTTAAAGAAACATTTAGAACAGCCAGACTGAATATAAACATTTTGATATAAGCTTTCTTCATTAAAAAAAAAATACTGTTTTCTTTACCATATTAACCAGCGGTAGAGTTTAGTCTGAGACTGTAGAACATGACATGAAAGACAACATTTTAATCAAGAGAGATAAAGCACATCCGACAGTGGATTCAATCAGATGTTTAAAATATGAATCAGAATTTCTAAGCAACAGTTAAATAAAAGACTGTTGAATCTTCTACATTTGCTTCGACCTTTTGTTGCTCCATAAGGCACAGATCAATGTGAGGTAATGCACTGCACTAAGAATGGAGGGAAAATAACTCCTCTCCAGGTGGGAGAGCTCTTCAGTTTGCCTCAGCATTTCCGTGTGCTACACCTTCATTCAGCGGGAGCAGATGGCTGTTTGCATTGATGATTTTAATGAGTGCTGGAACAGATGTGGCAGGTGTCACTCATCTGCTACAAAAACACACATATGAAAGGTTCAGTGGAGCTGTTCAAGGGGATTTGCAAATCATTACTGAAACCTTTCCTACATGCATATACTGCACATACATACACTCCCGAACAAGACCGGAGGAAAAATTACAAGTATTCACATTTTGCATTATGGAACATAACCAGTTTGTAAGAAGAACTTCGGAATGTAAAAAGAATAAAAATAAACAGAAGGAAGAGACAGCCTCTTTGAGTGTAAATGCAGTTTTCAATAAATGGCCTACTCCATTTTTTTTTTTATCTATTTTTTATCTCTTCCTCCTTGCTCCTTATTCTTTTTGCTTCTTTTATTAAGGAGTGTATTGACACAGTTTTTACTGCTCTGTCTATTATGTTTGCATTTTTTGTCAGGCTGTCTGTCCATTTTGTCCAAATGTAAAAGACTTCAAAAGATAGATACATTCTAAATACAGCTCTGTTTTTGTTGGCTACTTTTTTGTAGCACTGAGATAGTAGGAACTCCTTATTAATTTTGTTTCCTTATATACTTTTGGTTGCATAAATGTATTTAATATTTAATTTCATTGCTATGGTGACTGTCAGTGTGATTGACTCATTTTTATCTGAAATTCAGACAGACGACTCCCGTTACGCATAGTGTATTTATTGGAACAATGTTAGATTTGGTGTCTAGGCTCCGACCGCATCACTCCTCAGGCAGTTACGTGAAGTATTAAGGAGTGATGTAGTAAGATCCCCTGTCGGAGCCTACAGGTGGATGCAGCCTCTGCAGATGATCCAGAACGCGGCTGCACGTCTGGTCTTAAACCAGCCCAGGAGAGCACATGTCACTCCGCTCCTCATCTCTTCGCCCTGGCTCCGGGTCGCAGCCCGCATCAAATTCAAAGCCTTGTCTCTTGCCTACAAAATAGCAACGGGCACAGTCCCTTCTTATCTGAACTCCTTTGTTCAGGTCCACAAATCCCCCCGCTCCTTGAGTGAAAGACGTCTGGCTCCTCCACCCCTGTAGGCCTCTGCGTCTCAAACCAGACTCTTCTCCTCTGTAGTGCCCCGGTGGTGGAACCAACTTCTAAACTCCATCCGTTCCGCTGAGTCCTTCTCAATCTTTAAGAAGAGACTGAAGACCCAACTCTTTACTGAACACCTTCACTCTTGATCTACACTGACGACTACAACAACTATCACACTGACCGCTCAGCGACCTATAAAGCACTTGTGTCCTAATGGACTCAAACTGAACCCACGGCACTTACTCTGCTATGTTTCTTCACTTCATCCTTGCTTGTGTTGTATTACTCTCATTTGTACGTCGCTTTGGATAAAAGCGTCTGCTAAATGACATTGCAGAATTGTAAATGCCGCCAGACAGATTGGAGGGAGTGATATGGTGGAGGATGTATGAGGAGTGGGACATGTCATGTGTACGGCAGCTCGAGTTGCCTGCCTGAATGAGCTCCCACTAGCTTACATTACATAAATCAGTGATAGAGAGCAAATTCGGCTTGTTTTCATATTAAAAATACCATACATTACCTGAAATGATCTGGTTGCAGTGGCTGCCATGTGTGCTTGGTTCAGCACTTACTTACCTGTGCTTTTGTATCTGACAGTAAATCCATCCTCTGGCACAAACAAATAATCACACACAATCGCTGGGAGTCTGAAGCTGACCCAGAGAGAGCGCACCAATCACTCTGCCAGCCCTGCTGTGGATTGGGCTTTATCCTTGATAATTTGGCTCCCACAGCCTCTCTTTCTCCCCTGGCAGTTTATGGCCTCGGACTCTGGAGAAGCCGGTGCAATAAACAAGTCCAGTGACAGCAAAGGTGAAAGGAAACACAGTCCTTAGAGAAGACAGCTTTGGGGATTTTCTTTATTGCTGTCTTCCACTGTTATTTTACACAGGAGATTTCAAATAAGCCCTGAAGGAACACTATCAGGCTGCCTCCTTTGTTTGTGTCCACTGTCTAAACCCTAACAAAGGCCATCACAGAGGCTTCCACCTCCCTACTTTTGTTTAACACAGACTTTTTTTTCTTGTTTAAAGGGCTCTGATGACTTAGCAGGGGCTGAGAACAGGTTATCCTATTTATCTCCACTTAAGTCGATCTATCAGACTTTGCACTTCTGGGGAGTGGCAAATCATTGACTGAAAGGGATGAGAAGCTAATGGGGTGGACAGACACAAATTCTAGAGTTTGACACTGGATTTGCACTTGGATAATTTGTCCCAGCTGTAATTACAACTAAGTCAAGTCATTAGCTGGCCACAGCAGCCTGACCAAGCTGCTTGAAAAAAATGTTTCAGCTGGAAGTGTGATCAAAGGCCCACAGCTTAGGGCTGGGCAATATGGACCTATGTCATCCTGATATATTTAGGCTGAATATCAATATACAATATATATCCTGATATTTTTATTTCAAAGTGAGAGCAAATGTTCAGTCAAAGTAAAAGCTAAATATGACATGTCACAAGTAGTTTTATTGGAACTGTTTATTTAAGTGAACATAAATACTGTGTAACAGGAGTACCATTTTGAAAAATCAAAGCTCTATAAAGTGCACAGTTAGATAAAAAAAATATCTTAAATAAAAGCTGCAGCTTGCCTGGAGCAAGGATCACAGTGCAAATTTGAACTATATCGATATATGCGATATGGTCTAATTCCATACCGCATTTGAAAATATATCGATATATCTTTTATATCGATATATTGCCCAGCCCTACCACAGCTAAGAAATCTATTAAACATAATATCAACGTACAATTATCTTCCATTGACAGGTATATTTATTGATGTTTTCCATAGTTGTATTGTAATTGCTTCTTTATGTTATCACTGTAAATTCTCTGTGCAATGGTCCATATCCCACTGCTAACCCTGTCTACATTGAATATAATGTTCCTACATTTTTTTTAATTCTTGTTAAATTTTTAATAGTTTTTATATTTCTACTTGTTTAAATTGTAATGTTTTTGTTTTTACATATTTTACTTGTTTATTTGCTAATAACTTGTTTATATTTTTTAGTTGATACTGCTATTTTCTATTTATTGTTATTTTGCTATCCACTTTGCTACTGTAACTCTAGAAATCTTAAACTTACTCCTAATCTGAATCATAAATGATGCTTCTCTTTGCCACAAAGTAAGAGCTGCGGGGCAGGTTTGTAAAGAGAATCCCATGAAAAGTCCAAAAACTACAATGAGTCAGCCCATCTCTTACTACTTACTATAGGCTTTACTGATGCTACCAAAGATTTAATCTAAAACTGTTCACAAACTTATATTTTAATTTGAAAAAAGTTTAGTTATTCTTAGCTGCACTAATTGGACAGCTGAGCAGGATGCACTTCAGTGCCTGAAATGGGCCAGTACTTACCAATGTTGAGGACTATTGCAAAACCGGGATGCTTTTTCTCTGCAAGTCACATATTGCTCTTACACCACCGTGTCTCCATTAACCCATCTATGGTACGGAAGACCGGAACCAATAGCAATGCTTTAATTTGTCACATGATCCCCAGGAGGCCACATTGAAACCCTTTTTTTCAGATTTTTCCAAAGTAAACAGCTTTGCCATTTTGTGCCACAAAAAAGCGTTTGTGCCCTTTTTCATCTGGAAAAAAAAATTCCTACGAATAGGTGAGTAAACCTTCATTTTTGATAGTTTCATGCAATTTATTTACAAATTAAATAATGGAAACTTGTTAAAATGCAACTGTTGCCGTGAGGCAACAATGAACCATTATGGAATTAGCATGGCAGCATGAGATATTGGTAGTGTGTGTTTACATATTTATATAATGTTCAAAAGCATAATATTCATCATAATTTTGTTTTGATCTTTACAATTTAACAAAGATATATTTGTTGTTGGTTGGTAAAGTAAAGGGTATTACTATACTCTGCAGGCCGTAGTCTACTATTGTAGTGAACATTACATGTCTTATTTGCATATAATTTCCACACATAGCAACAGGCAACAAACCCCAAAAACTTTCTTTTTCCTAACTGGCATCATAATGCGTACCATAGAGGGTTAAATGGAATGCAAAGCGAATGATCAGGTAATTTTACTGAATTTGAATTGACTGATTAGGAAAAACTGTGCAGCAGTTTGAGTACTGTGATATGTGAGGTTGAGGTAAAGTGCTGCATCATTTATAGAGGGATTTGTGTGCTGTATAAATCTCTTGCACAGCATTAAGTCCACAGGTTCATTAATTATGAGACCTATCAGCAGTGTGGGCCATCAGATGCACTAACCTCTGTGTTCAGAAGCAGGCTGACCCATTTTCCTGACAGAGCTTTTTATCACCTCGTTTTTCATCAGCTCCACTGCCTGCCCTGGCAAGCTGGACTTTGTCAACTGTCTGAGACTTGATAAATTGTTAGATGGGTGCTGAAATTGTGCAGTGAATGAGTCAGTGTGAGAGTGTATGTGGGAGGGTGGTGGGCCATGGGACACAAGGACTGACAGATATAAAGGTAGACCTTGACTAATTGAGATCACTGATTGGCTTGTTTGGGTAAGTCTGGAAGATAATCAACAACATCATTGGAAAAAAAGAAAATAGAAAAATACTAAAAAAAATTTAAAAAGTCTTTATTAAGTCTGCCCACAACTTGAAAAGAAACATCCTCCATTTAAATTGAATGTATATATGCATTCCATGTTTCTGTAAGAGCAACCAATAAGAGCAAAGATCAGAAATATATCCCTAGCTTGGGCCTAAAATGTACTTTATTTGATTGTAAACTATCAAATTAATATGGAAAGACACAGTGACACAGCTCTAATTAAAGTTATATATCAACCAAAATAGGTCATTTGGCTTTTTCCAGCCGTGTTGCCAGCCAAAAATGTTGTATTGTATGTTTCTGGAAACCATGGATACGCAAACAACAGCTGACATTTGTATGAGCAATGTAAGAGCAGTGAATTTGTCCTCTGCATTTAAGCCATCCTTTACACACCAGTGAACACACCATGTTTAGGAGCAGTTGGCAGCACATTTCTCCGCCTGGGGAGCAGTGGCAAACTTTTTTGTCAAGTAACATAGCCACATGATGTTGACAGCCAGAGGAGGAGGTGGATGGGAGCATCAATCCCTGGACTTTGAAGCAGGAGACTGGTGTTAAGTCCCGTTGTTGGAAGTTATGTGTCGAATAAAAGCTAAGCCTTGTTATTTATATTTCACCATAAGCAAGTGGTTTTGATGCCTAACCCTGTAATTTAAGTGTGTTTGATGAATTTTTGGGTAAAAAATAATCAGAATTAGGTGATTAAATGTTGGAACAGTGGCTGTAGCCAGTTTGAATAAATGTAAATCATAAAAGACAAAAACAAGGTAAAATACATTGATGATAAAAGTCCATTAAATCAATTTACAGCCATACTTACCAAGCATTCAAAACTTAAAACTTAATTAATTAGTTCTAGAAGAAAAATAGTTTAAAGAATTAACAAATAATAACAGTAGTTATAACAGTGTTGATTATGATTGTGTTTGTTTTTCTTAGTTTTTTTATTATTTGAAGAAAGTAATTGTCTGTCTGTCTGTCTGTCTGTCTGTCTGTCTCCATAAGTGATAATGTCCAATCCACTCCTGAACAAAATCTTAAGGGGGTTAAATTACAAATATTCTCATTTCGTGTTGGTGGAACATAATCAGGTTGTAAGTAGAGCTTCAAAATGCAAAAATAATAAACAGGAGCAAGAGACAAAAATGGAGTAAGCAATTTATTGAAATCTGCATTTGAACTCAAACAGGCTGCTCATCAGCTGATCAAAAGTTAAAGACCATAGCCCCAAAAGTTATGGTTCATTGTGCAACCCTGTGTTATAAATGACAAACACATGAACGTTGTAACCTTTTGAATAGAAGTTAATTTGTAAAATTGTGAATGTACGTGTATTTTTGTTTGCAAAAATGTACTCAGTTCCTTCTATCCCCTCCATTGTTTTCTTCCTTTTACTTGGTGTTATCATTATGCTCATGTCTGCCATCGTAAACAACCATTAGAGGTTAAAAGTTCACAGTCCGCAGGAACATCATTGCCTCTCACCTGCCCATCACTGAGAGTTGATGCACTCCTCAGGCTTCGCAGAGAGCTTGGTCATGCAAAAAACATGCTATCTTCTGGGAGGGGAGAGAAGCACAAAATAGGTCATGCATATGAAATTCATTCATATTGATGACTGTGTTAACATACACTCCAGAGACTTGCTGATACTGACTTGTGATTCAGTATGCAGTATCCAACCACCATGCATGAAAATGCAATATACAGCATATGACATTCAGACATCACTTAGCATCATCTAATTAACACCTGTGAGGTATCAATGTTGCATTTAAAAAACAAATCTTTTACAAATGTATAGTATGTATTACATTTACGTCAAGTCATTTAGCAGACGCTTTTATCCAAAGCAACTTACAGAGAAGGAAAACAATCAAGGTAAAGTGTGATAAGAGGCGTTAATAAGTACTAGTGACAATTCTTTAAGGAGTAGAGTTGTGGTGTGGTGCTAGAAGAGAAGGTACTCTCTGAAGAGCTGGGTCTTCAGGAGTTGTTTAAAGGTAGAGAGGGACGCCCCTGCTCTGGTTGGAACTGGTAGTGCGTTCCACCAACGAGGAACAACAAACGCAAAGAGTTTGGATTGCCTAGAGCGAACGGGTGGCAGAGCCAGGCACTGCTATTGGAAGAGCACAGCGGACGTGAGGTAGCATATGCCCGAATCAGGGCGTTCAAGACAACTTTGTAGACGAGCGTTAGAGATTTGAATTTGATGTGGGCCGCAACAGGTAGCCAGTGGAACTCAGTGAGCAGTAGTGGGACATGTGACCTTTTTGGCAGGTTCTGGATCATCTGAAGGTGTTTCACTGTGCAGACTGGCAGGTCCGTCAGGAGGGAAGTACGAAGTTTTGAGATGAGGACAGCTTGTGTCAAGAGTTGAGTAGCATGACAAGCATGTGTAGCATGTGTGTGTGTGTGTATGTGGTGTCCTCTTTTCCACTCAGCTGCCTGTGATCAGTTCGTCAACTCCTCCCTGCTGACACACCTGCCTCTCATCTACTCATCAGCCGCAGTTTAAGAGCTCCAGCTCTTTTCTCAATCTTCGCCAGATTGGTGTACCAACTACACCAGTAGTTTTACTGCTGAAATTCCAGTGTTTTTTTGTGATTAACTTGATGAAAGCCCCTTGTGTTGCCTGTCTGCCATACTAATACCTTTTTCCTTTGTGCTCAGGATCATGTCCTCTGGAAAACTGTCTTCTGCCTGCCTGCACCCTATTCGTCTTTGCATCAGCTGAAGTCCTGTCTCCGTTTCCTCTGCCACGTCCTGCCTGTCTTGCCTCACCGCCTCAGCCCTGCACCTCTTGGATTCCCCTTCAGTTTCACCTGCCTTTGGCCACATGCTTTTAATGAACTTCTCTCTGTGCCTCCTGTGTCTGTGTCCTGCTTTTCGGTCACCTCATGAACATAACATTGATTTGGGGGTTAACTTTCCTATGGGTTAACAATGTATGTGTGAAAAGGGTTTTCCTGAGATGAATAATTTCAACAAACACACATGAGGGGTTTCCATTACAGTCCAATACCCGGGTCTCACTCGCCGAAACGCCCCTAAATTGAATATGAGCCATCCTGAGACCGGACTTTTTTTGGTCAAAGAGCAGGGCCATTTTTCTCCCCTAAAAAGAAGCCTGGTTGCTGATTGGATAGAACGCTAAGCAGGATGTGACGTAGTACTTGACGCCACAACAACAAAGCCGACAAAGCAGTGTTGCAACTTTGTCGCTTTAACTTTTCTGACCCCCCCTAGCGACTATTTTTCAAGAAAGCAACTAGTGACAAATCTAGCGACTTTTTCTGATATTACTGGAGACATTTGGAGACTCGTTCCTACTCTTCTTCCACGGGCTCGTTAAGATGTTAACCCCTTAGTGTCCAGTCTGCAAATTTCTAATAGGCTAACAGGTAGCTCTGTAGCAGTACAGTGTGTATGTGCTGCTGCTGCAGGAGGTGTTCACTTGTTTGTATAATCTGTTTGTTTACAACAAGCAACGGCCACTCTGTGCACAGTTAACAATGCCGGTTAATCCACGATCAGGATGTTGATGATCAGCGGAGATGCTGTGCATAATTAGCCATGCTGGTTTGTTTATGATCAGTGGCGGACTTTGTGCACAGTTAGCGACGGCAGCCACAGTTTTGTCTCCCGTGTTTAATCCGTTGCGTATGTGATCACGGATCATGGTCGAAACCGAAAACCATACGTCACCACCGGAGTCTCGTAAATCCCTCTGGGGCCTTTTTTTGTAATGGAGACATGCTGAGTGAGCGGACATTTGAGAGGGCATGGCCTGAGTCTTTCCCAGCGGCCACTCTAGGAAACATGTCTATTGTATACTGTGCACATATACAGTGTACAGCACTGTATTCTACAGTTATGTTGTTTCAAACAAATATTAGTTAAAGATGATGTGTGTTAAAGTTGTATCAATACAGAAAAATAACATCAACCTAATTTTCATCATCAGTATTGCAAAGTGAAATTTTCATGCTGGCTGCAGATGTTGCACACTGACATGAAGCTGGATGAATTATAGATGGAAACTGGAAAGATGTTCGACACATGAAATGTACTCCTGAGTCTTCTGCAGTCGGCATGTGAAGTCTCTTCAAAGCAAACATGGTGCATTTAAGCTTGGTAGCATCAGATGTTTGCAGTCCGCAAGTGTTTAATATCTGGACTGATGCTGAGTGACAGAGTAGCAAAAGATAAGAATTCTGTGATTTTTCTTGGAAACAGAGTCTATTGTTCATTTGCTCATTTAATCTAAACTGTGAGTTAAAATATATCCACCATGAATGTTATTCCAAAGAATACTGGGTTAAAAACAGGTATTACTATCTTCTATCATACAACTACCTGTTGCTATGTTATTGGTGTGTTTGGATGTATGAGTGATTATTTTAGACCCGATCTTTCCTAACCTCAACCAAGTGTTTTTTTTTGTACCTTAACCTAACCATTCCTTGACCACAGCATTGTCTAACATCATCAACATACAAAGGTTATAATATAAGTTAGGGTTCACAGAAGGGCTATTGAATTGGAATGTCATCTGAAATTATTTAAAAAGAACACTTTCCCCAGCAGTATCTCACTATGTGCGTGTGTTCATTTCACTACATGAAATAAATGTCCTCCAGAAGACATTACTTGGAGGACAGTGATACTGTCAACAGTTTTTAGGATATGTGTGAGATTACATGCATGAGAAATCAGTCTTTGTTTCTGAGTAAAATTCTCTTCTCCACAAGCCTGCTGCAGAGTCTTAGCGTGCTGATTACCATGTAATTGTTGACTTATGGTAATTGTAAAGGTTTATAACAACAGAGCTGAATAGAATTTAGAATGACTCTCTTGATGAGTCATTCATGCTTTTGTGGTAGAATATAGATCACAGTTTATATTTGAAACTGTTCTGAATCCTGGAATCTTAATCATGAAGCTGCAGTACAGACAAAGTCAAAGAGATACAAAACACCAGGACACAGGTGAAGCAGAGTCAGAACTGAAGAGGGCGGTGAAGTTTAGCCATCAGCAGTGAGTGCAGTTTCTTTTAAACAAGTGCTCCCTTGCTGCTCATCATAACACTGTTCCTTTAATAGAAAGGTTGGATTCATCATTTCCTGAGTGCAGAGAAATCTCCCAACCCCCCTTTTTTCCATTATCCAACTTGTACAATGAAAATTGAAAAAAGAAGTCCAGAGCCAGAAACAGGTTGTGGTGTTACAGTTATGCTGGTGTGTTATGAAGTTTGAGAAGATACTGCAGGTAATGTAGGGACAGATCCGTACAGAGCTGTAGTGTAGCTGTCCCTGTATGGAGACTGACTCCCTTATCTAGCATCAGTTACATGTTCTATAGCAACAGATATGTCTAATCCATGTGATGTAGGGTGACTAAATATTACAAACTTCACTCAGTATAATGAGTTATATACTCCAAACACTAACCATGACCTCAGTGATAAACATATAACCCTTACCCTTGCCCTACATCATGAGGATACTGATCATAAAAATAACTTTGTGAATACTTGATGAATTAATCAATTTTTTGTAGAATATTCTGTTCCCCATGTTAACATGCCATCTTCAACATCAATCCATTATCTGTAAATACTTATCCTTTACAGGATCATGGGACTGAGCCAGGCGGCAACCTTCTGGTCTGAGCAGGGAGGCAAACCAGGAAATGCCTTAAGCTGCATTCTACCGAATAATTCCAGCAGGGGGTGCTAAGTGTGAAACTCCTCACTTGATTTATTACTTCAGAATTTTTTTTAGGACAACACTATGGCCTCAATCGCTAGTAAAAAATCTTTGACAATTTAATGTTAATAGTTCAAGTAATGGCTCCATTTAGAAGAAAATAGAAGATATGATTTTGGGCGTGGTTACCTTTGATTGACAGGTCACTAACAAGGCCAGCTGCCATCAGAAGAGAAGCAGAATGCGTATCCACGGCAACGTGTCAATGAAGTTTTATATAACGTTATACACATATAAAAAAGTCCATTATTTATATACAGTCTATTGGTTGAGCCCAGCTGACATTGGGCAAAAGGTGGGGTACACCCTGGACAGGTTGTATGACAGTTATAGGGCTTACAAAGAGACATTCATGCTCACATTCACCCCTATGGACAATTTCAGCCTGTTCTCCCTCCTAACGTGTCAGATACCGACTTTTTGTCACAGCCCTTGCCGTGTGATGCTGACGCACAAGGCACCCTTCAGCATGTATATGAGACATGCTGGGCTACATTAACGCCATTGTAAATCTGTCTGTGTTCATGTTATGCGCCTTGAGCCACCCTCGAAGAGGAGGTGGATGGGTCAAACAAACCCTGGACTTTGACCCAGGAGAGCAATGTGCATGTCCCGTGTGAAACCAAGAGTCAATGTTTTTATTTGGAGTCAACCTGTGTAACTGCATCCAGTAGTTACTGTAAGTAGTTATTTTAAAGACCAACCTGCAACCCTTCTTTTACCTTAACCAAGTCAATTTTTTTTTGTTGCCTATCACATGCCAATGGCCACAATACAACGTTGTTATCTGACGAGTTGGGATGAGTATTACCTAAACTGCATGTATCAGACATGTGGTGGAAGAAAATCATACTACCAATGCAATTTTTATATACTGTTTTTGGAGAATATTGATTTGGACGGGAACTGAGGCTCCTCTATTCCCTGCTCATCATCTGTCACTTCAGGGAGTCATTTAATCACTTTATTTTTGGATCCACTTGTTGGAATAACTCTTATCAAAGTTATTTCCCAGGTTGGTGCAATGTTTCCCATAGTCAGCATTGTTCCCAATTGTCTTTGTCAAATTGTAGCACAAAAGGCCTGTGAGCCTGCAGGTCTTTGCCCTAGCTGAGGACTCAATTCATTCAACTTGATCAAACTGTCCACTGGGCAGTGGCAACAATACATCCCAGTGAAGGTCAGGGAAGAGGAGAATATTGATTTGGAGACAGAAATGGGGGCATCTGGCAATCTCATCTCACTACTCTATTCACTGCTCATCATCTGTTACTGTGGGGAGTCACTCTTCAATCAGTTGTTTAATGGTGATACAAGGGGAAAAGTTTGAGTCCAGTAATGATAAAGTGCAGTAATACTATGCATGTCAGAGTTATTACATGTTTGGACACTTTTAAAAAGGAAAGGATCACAATCAAAGCAGCAGCAGAACCAGAGATATATTTTTCCCCATGTATTCTCCTTTTTCATCGTAAAAACCTGTCTTGCGGGCCTCCGCCTTCTTTCTGTTAGCCAAACATTGCTCAAATGTTTAGCAGGATATTAGGCATGTGGACTCGTGCGTTTGAACAGCAATCTGTTGGGGCTTAAAGTGCCTGTTGGATCCTGTTGTAGGACTTCTAATTAATGATGCTTCACCCTTGAAAAATAATTTTAGTTAAATAATTTGCTGACTTACATTACAAGCGGTGTGTAGTAGGGCTGCAACGATTCGTCGACGTTGTCGACAAAAATCGATAATAGAAATAGTCGACAATGAATTCCATTGTCGACTATTGTGGCCAGACGTGTTTTTCCAACAGAGTGAGGCATCTCACTTCATTACAATCTCTGCCGAGCGCGAGCGGTAACGTACGTGCTTGCGGCGTCCAACACAGCTACACGTACCAAAACTTTTGGTTACCAAAAGTTTGGGAGCATTTTAGCCTGGATACGGCCAATAAAAAAATGACTTGCAAGGTTTGCAAAGCAGACCTGCGTATCACGGCAGCACCTCGGCGATGCACGAGCATTTAAATAGAAAGCACGTCGGGCAGTTGAACCAAACGGAGTCTGACTCGCCTCGGTAAGATTCAAGTAGCCTAACATTCAGCCGATACGTTTTGTTTATAAGCGCTTTTTTCCGCTTTAAAAGAGAGCTTTAACGTTATGTCTGACGAACGTATTTTAAATTAAATGCATGCAGTCTGAAGCAGAGAGCCAGCATGGAGCCTTTCTGCAGAAGAAGCAGATGTGCAGCAGCAACAGGCTCCTCACTAAGTCAGTACTGGTGCTGGTCTGTGATACGAGGTTCCAACAGGTGAGCCCAGTTAAACCCAGACTACATCCAGAACCCAGAACCAGTTCCACCCACTTGATGGAGCAGAAATACAGTTTTATAAAACACATTTTCCTGTCCAGAAAAAATGGACAGAGGTTTATTTATTTTTTGCAGCTGAATTGTTGAATAAAAGATGCATTTTTCATTTAAGTACCCATCTTTCTTGTGTTTATTATCATTTGCCACATATTTAAAGCAACTTCATGCTAAATTTAAGAAAAAATTAATAATTATCCGATTAGTCGACTAATCGTTTCAATAGTTGGTGACTAGTCGACTATTAAAATAGTCGTTAGTTGCAGCCCTAGTGTGTAGTATGGAGCTCTTTTATTCTGATTTGGCCATGGTGAATCATAATATCACGGCTTCATTAATGCTGCCTTTTTATAGTAGGAGTGGATGCTTGTAACTCAGAGTGAACCTACTCTGAGTTTATTGAACTAACTCAGATCAGCTGTCTCTGTAAGCCAGTTCCTTGTTATCCCAGAAGAGGCCCACTACTGTTGCGTCGCCAGCGTACTTTATTATGTGATTTGTGCTGAACCTGGGATGACCGTCATGGGTCATCAGGGTGAGCAGCAGTGGACTCAGGACGCTGCCCTGAGGTGAACGGTGCTCAGGGAGATGACCCTGAAGATGTTGTTTCCAAGCCATGCAGACTTGTCTGTCAGTGAGCAAGTCCAACAGCCGATTCCACAGGGGGTTGCTGAGACCCAGGGGGCCCAGTTTGCTTACCATATGCTGGGAGATAACCATGTTGAATGTTTTGTGTTTTTATGCCGTGTATTGTCTATATTATACTGTGTTTTGAAAATTTCTCAAGAAAAAATAATATTAACATTATTATTATTAGTAGTAGTATTTCTATGAGTCCTTTTATTGCTGCGTCTTCTCCAATTGCGTGAGACCACAATAGCAGACCAGCAAGCAGGCAGATCATGCAGGGAGTGACAAAATTAATAGATGACATGTCCAAAATTCAGAGAAGATGATGCTGTAAATGTTCAAAGGTGAGTGGATACACAATTACACATTGTGTAGGTCAAGGACTGAAGTGCCCTTGAGCAAGGCACCTAACCCACCTTCCACAGCTCCCCGGGCGCAGTAATGTGCTGCCCACTGCTCCTTGCATGGTGTGTTCACTTGTGTGTAAAAAAGGATGGGTTAAATGCAGGGGTGGAATTTCCCCATTGTGGGATTAATAAAGTAATTAATCTAATCTTAATCTTAATCTCTTGACAACAAACTCATTAAGGCCACTATGCATTATCTGCTCCATTGTGGCAATGTTAAATGCCATTATGAAACAAAACACATACACTAAGGAAATTACCAAAACAACTGACAAAATCAATGATCTCAGAGCCCAGTTTGATCGACCCGTTAGAGTCGTCTCCCACTCCTTCACAGCTAATGTTCAGGTTTGCTGAGGATAGTCTCAATGGATTCAATGGAAAACTTGCTTACAGAAGGTACGTGTTGTCGCGGTTTGACAGTGCCGGGGTGCCAGTCAGAGCTAATCTGACAATTTTCTTTTGTATTTTTGATTTGTCAACCTTACACAGGACCCATGCCTACCCATGCATGGACCCTACTAACAACCAGAAATTAAGCAACCTTTTCCAAAGGTGACCCATTAAACACAAAACTCACACACAAGAATTTGCAATTCAACACAGTGTATTATACAATTCAGTGCCCCCAAATACCGGCATACCGGCATTTTTGTGATTGGCTGAACAGAGGGCGTGATCGCTACAGTGTGAAAGAGTGGATGAATGCCGTTTCTGAAATATTGCTAGACACAAAAAATTAATTGCTGAAAAAAAATCAAGCTATTGTCAGCTACAACTGCTACCAGAAGAGTTGACATTTTACGGAAGAGCCTAATGGTGCCATTAAGAGTGCACCAAGGCTTAGCAGTAGATGAATAAAATTACATAAATTATATTGCCTAGATACTGGTGTTTGTGATAATTTACCATACAAACATGATGGATTTCTATGAGGAAGTGTTAGGTCAGATCTCTGGCCCTGGCAGGCTGCATGTTGAAGTATCCTAGAGCAAGATAATGAACCCCAAACTGCCCCTGATGCAGTGCCATCAGTGTGTGAGTGTGCGTGCGAATGGGTGAATGGCTTGCAGTGTAAGAGTGCTTTAAGTGGTCTCCAAGAATATTTTTACCATTTAATAGCAGGAAAGCCAAAAGGCAATTTCACTGAATGAGAGATGGGTTAAGTTAAGAGAGAAAAGTGAAAAGGGTGGGCTATACATGCCGAGTCTGTGTAAAGTTGAAGTTAAGTACAAGGGAAAAAAAGAGATTTTGAATTTTTAGAGAATAGTGTTTTAGTGAGCAAAGAAAAAAACATATTTTCTGATATAAGTCAGCTATAAGTCATGTAGACATGCAAGCCTTTAGGACTTGTTAAGACTTGTTGTGTCTGCACAACTGAGATAAGATGTAAGATCTGTTATAATTCTTAATCTAGAACTTGAAACCACCTGGACCACCTCAAAGTGTGATTTCAAACTCGTACACATAACCTGTTGTGCCAATATTTTGCAAACTGGTGTAATCTCTGGCACCACTATCACCATAGTGCTCATTGATTAACAGAGGTTTACAGCTAAATTGTAAGATAAGTCAGCATTCCACAGGTCCTAGGATGTTTGAAATCCCTCTGTCCATTCAGGAGCAGCTAAAGGGGGGGCTTCATTGATACAAAGCCACATGACAAGAATCAGTCATAGAATCTGATGGGTTACAGAATACAATGTCACACCTGTTGTTGCAAGATTCTGAGATCTTTTCAGGAACATAAGTCATAATTATAAAGGAAGGTTACAAAAAGAAAAATATTACAAATTGCCACCTTCAGTTGTGCCCTACCTATAATCTATTTACAGGAACTTTTACTGCAACTTGAATAATAAATATTTTTCCATAGTATTATATCATTCTGGGAATGTAATCAGACCACTGTGTTACTCCAACTCTTCCTACATTGTAGTGTGTGAACTAACATCAGCTGCAACCTTTAAACTCTCAAAACCCTAAAAATAAAAGCAGGTTGTCTGAACATGAGGCCAAGCAAACACAAGAGCCACGAGTGAGTAATAGGTTAGTTCAGCCTCTTCTTCATGTGGAAACATGAGCCATCCCCCAGGCAGGATTTATGACTGGGTCTAGTTTATACATCGATACAGCTTGAGAAGCCGGGCCCTACTGTCACATGGAAAATATTTTTTTCACTTACTCAGCTTCTTATGATGTTAGAAAAACAGTCAAATATTCTCTCTTTTTGGACTCTGTTGCAGGATTTATTGGAAACTTTCTGAATGCAAATAAAGTTAGATCACACAACTTTAGAGCAGTAAAAGAGGCTAAACAACTGTTGGGGTTTACATATGCCTCAGACTTGAGCACCACTTTCACAATTCAAAAGTGTGTTAAGATGCCTATCAAACTTATTCGTAATTATTATAAATAATTATTAATTATTTTAAATGATATGACTTGATTTACTTCAAGTCACCTCTAGATAGGGCACCACTCTGTAAAATAGATCAAAGATAGCCACATTAACAAAATCTGTCTCAGAAAGTTACAAACAAAAGTAAACAATGTGATTTGAACATCATTAAACCTCCATGCATCACATTTTATGCATCTGAGGGCACTTATAGAGACTGTATCCCAAATCGGACACACCTGCAATGCCTCACTTTCCGGTGTTTTCATGGTCATTTTGAAAAAGATCGCCACCACCAGTGTAGGTGTAATTGATTTATACATATTTAAAAATCTACTTGTGAAATTTAATTTATGTACATGGAGATTTACATGTGTAATTACAATACGAAAGTTACTCTGATGAGAAAAAGCAGTAAGAACACTCAGGCGATGATCTTAAAAGTACATCTGTATTTTTACTGTGTTGTTTTGTATTGTGAAGGACAGAAGTACAGTCCAAGTGTGTTGATGGTTGATAACGCTGTTATTTATTTGGCTTACCCAGAAACATCCAATTTCCCCCAAAAAACTCAGCAGCTCCCATTGTTTTACAGCGAGGAGGTGTTAGCGCACGACTAATTCAGCGGTGTTAGCGTCCTTTTGCCGACTCTGGTAAACCTGAGGCCTAAGCCGAACGATGTCCAATTTGGCATAGAGTTACACTAAATGTTTGTGTTTTCAACAGCTGACGTCACTACGAGCAACCACAGACGCACTCGGCTAAGTCACCAGTTAGCATACTTATTGAAACAAAAGACAACATCGTATGTTTTCTGTATGTGATGCCGACTGACTGACTGACTTTGTGTTCATTAGGTTTCGATAGTTAGAGGAAAACATATTTCACAACAACACTGTCATTAGATTATTGTTTCTTCTGTGAGACCACTGCAGCCCCTGGACAGTGTTAGCCCACTAACGTTAGCTAAGCAATGTTAACTTAGCTGACATTGCTTGATGTTTCAACATGATTAGCCCAACATGACAAAGCAACTCTTGGGCACCATTGTAAAAAGTAATCTTTCAAATAAAGTAAAGGTTAAAGGAGGAAATTTTACATTTCTTAGCATTCATTGCGTATTAGAGGGAGACGCCACTGGCGGTTTGGTGACTTGATTATTTCTGGAACTTCCCCGGTTTCATCTGTAGATGATGCAAAAAGATACTGGGTGAACAGAAACACAGTTTGCCAAGGTTACCCAAGAAATGGTCCTATCAAGTTAATTAGTGAGCTTTAAGTGTTGGTATGTGTATTTTTGAGCTGTTTTGCCCTGCTTCCAGTCTTAGTGGTAATCCAAGCTAAATGCATTCTGACTCCAGCTCTCTCCTTGATCATATTTTGTGGAATACACTTCTTTTTATCAACTATTCCTTCTGTGGCTCTACTCATATTGATCCATATTTAGAAACATTTCTGTAAAAATACTGTGAGAAATAAAACCAAATGGGAATTAAGCTTTTTCTCTTCTTCTTCTTCCAGGACTTCAGTGACTGAATGAGGCCAGCTGGTCACCATGCTAACAGGCACAACAGGGAGCTTTGAATAAGGGACTAACCGCATAATGGATGGCTTGCTTGCTAAAAGTCTCACTGGAGGTAAAGTGGAGAGACTAGTTTATAGAGTGATTGAAAACATTTCTTGCCTTGTTTGTTCTTCCTCATGGCGGGTGATTTACAATGAAAAACTGAAGCTGTTGAGATACAGGGGCTTTGTATAATTGAAGTTCTGCGGTATCTATCATCATACTTAAACACACCGAAACGTTTGGATGGGGACAGATAATCAGAAAGAAGCTTTAGAGTTAACAGCATATCAGAGCCCTGTGATTTAATAACACGGAGCTCTTTGCTGAGTTCGGCCTTGGCTGCACAGTGCTCAGCTTGTGAAGCCTACAGAGGATGCTTAACCTTATTAGATGCAGGAGTACATGGAGGAGATAAGCACAGAGCTCAAAGCAGAATTATTCACAGATTAACTCACTTTAAATCCCTGAGGCATTCAACAGAGTTTTGTTAAGCTGTTATAAACGTCTTCAAGAATGCATACTTTTTTGTGTGAAATATGAATGTTTTATAGAGGAAAATACTACCAAAGGGCTTTTATATTTAACTTCTTAACATTAAAAGTTGGCACCACTAATGTTTACTGAGTCAGTGGCTGATTAGGGGAGTATAAAGGAAACACTTTGTGTTATTTCTTATTAACAATTTTAAACTACTAAGACTTCAGTATGGGCAGTAAAGCAAGAGCTTTATATCAGGGGTGTTCTAAGTTAACATAACTTCAAGTTAACTTTTGGTTTCACTCAGGACACAGTCCTCAATCAAAGTCTTGATACTGTTTGACCCATCCATCCAACCGTAATTTGAACTGTCAGGCAGTTGATTGCAAGGCAGCAAGAGAAAAGGAAACAAATGCAAACTGAAACAGTTCAGGGATTTACTGATACACTAAAGGTACACTTACTAACTTACAGGTGGACAGGTTTCAGGGTTAAGGCTATAGGTTCAGGTTCAGGTGGCTGGGAAGCAAAGGCACAAGCAACATTGACAATCTGGTCGAGTATGATTGGATATTTATCAGTAAATACTATATTGCAAGGCTGATGAGGGAAAGTGAAAAAAGGTGAGCAGGTGGTGGTTTTAAGTCAAATCAAATCAAATCAAATCAAACTTTATTTATATAGCGCTTTTCATACATAAAAATGCAACACAAAGTGCTTTACAAAAAATAAGAAAAAACAAACAATAAATAATAAAAATGACAAAACCCACCCCTCCCTCCCCCACATACACATCTGTAAGTATACATACACAAACATGCACACACACAACACACACACACGCATTTAGTCATGCACGCACACAAACACACTCAGACTCACACACAGCACATATTGATTGACAGTGTAGAGACATGGCAAGGCACCGAGGATCCAGATGAGGAAAAAGCAACCTGAGGGAGCATCCACACTGAGAGGTGGAGCTAAAGACTAAAAGACTAAAAGACTAAAAGACTAAAAGACAACAGGATAAAAACTAAAAGACTAAAAGACAACAAAAAGACAACAGGACAAGATAAAAACTAAAAGACTAAAAGACAACAGGATAGAAAATAAAAGATAAAAACTAAAATACAACGGGAATAAATAAATAAATAAATAAATAGTAAAATAATCAGTTAAAAGCTAGACCAAACAGGTGGGTCTTGAGCCTCCTTTTAAAAACATCAACAGTCTCTGCGGTCCTGATGTCCTCTGGCAGGCTGTTCCATAGGCGTGGGCCATAATGGCTGAATGCAGCCTCCCCGTAGGTTTTAGTTTTAACTCTTGGAATGATTAAAAGGCCGGTGCCAGAGGACCTCAGGACCCGCGAGGGTTGATATGATAAAAGCATATCAGATAGATAAGATGGCCCAAGACCGTTAAGACATTTAAAAACTAATAAAAGAACCTTAAAATCAATCCTGAAACACATGGGGAGCCAATGCAGTGATTTTGAAACCGGTGTAATGTGCTCCCGCCCTCTGGTCCTCGTCAGCACGCGTGCGGCTGAGTTTTGTAATAATTGTAGGTTGTGGATGCTGTTTTTGGGAAGACCAGAGAGCAGGGCATTAGTCTAAACGACAAGAGATAAAAGCATGCATCCGCACCTCCGTGTTGGCCTGGGAGAGAAACGGGCGAACTCTGGCTATGTTCTTAAGATGGTAAAAACCTATCTTTGTTGTATTTTTAATATGAGGAATAAAACTTAGCTCAGAGTCAAAAATGATGCCCAGGTTCTTTACACATTGTGAGGTTTTAAAATCTCGTAGTTTCTCGTAAGTGATTGTAATGTTAACCCATTTGCTTCAATATTAGATGTGGTGTCATGTAAATATTAAGGACCATTCAGGGTTGGAGGGTAGGAGGTGGTGGGGTGCAACAACTGTTTTGATTGGGCATTCATTTTCTAAAAATGAAAGAAATGTCAAAGACAGAGCTGCTTGTAACCTGTGCCGCAGAGGTTACTAATCTGGCTCAGTTAAAAGTGAACCAGCTCCAAAATGAAACTGTCCTGTTTAAATCACCATTAAAGTTGAGCAACTCTGCTTGAACATAGAAGTCAAAGACACAAGTCTGTGGACACCAGGTAGGAAGTACTCCCAAGATGTAGCAACAGCAATCAATCATGTATCAATCATGTATCTCAAAGCAATCAAAATTGTAAAAAAAAAAAAATCAAATCTCCCATGGATTTATGTTAAGGAGCATTGATTTAAAAGAAATAAACTTTATGAACCAATGACTTCTTAACAAACAACATACGAAAATCAAAAGCTAGCTAATTTACAACAGGTTTTTCTTTTTTACTCTACTACTGAATCCGTTGTACTGCAAAGTTTGGGTAAATTCATGCAGCAAATACAGACACAAATGAGACCAAGTAGCTCCTCTTAGGCTGTGTCAGAGAACCAAATTAGAAGGGATCTAAAGGCTTTCATCTATACACAGATGATAGATCATAACTGAAGTATCTGGATTAATAGAGTCCATAGAGTCCACAGTGGAATTTGCCTTTATGATGTTTCCCTGCCTGTAAATATATTTCTTTTGCCACAGCTATACTATAAAGGCACTTAATGGACTATATGGTGGAAATATTTGCAGCAGTTGTGTAGCATTTCAGCAGTGAGCGGCTCATACTACTTAGGTCTACTGTGAAATAAAGAACAGCCCTATAGATAGGTTTACCTCAGGCAAACATTTAAATAGGACAGCGTTACTTACTAGGACTGTAATGCCCCCATTATAACATGTGAATAATATTATCCTTTTGCAGAGCACACTCATTTAAGTAAAGAAAATCTCCCCCAACCTGCTCTTCTTATTTAAATATAAATGTTCTCAGGGGTTATCAGGTGACTTAAAAGTTCATTTATTATTATTATTATTATTATTATTATTATTATTATTATTATTATTATTATTATATGCTTATCAAACAGTGTTAACAGAATTGATCAAATATTTTTTTTTAACATTAACATAAACTGATGGACTGAGCATTTTGTTAAAAGCTAAAGGTGAAAAAATAAGAATTGAAAAAAATGTATTTCCTTAAACCAAGGTATTGTATAAGTTACATACCAACAATAACAATATTTTAACACAACATTTCAAATTTTCAAAAGTTGCAAAAAGGAAGCATTAACATTTTCTCTGTTTGTGCCAGTAATTATAAATTGTTGCATTGTAGTTTATTGTGATGTGGGAGTTTGTTTTTCAGAAAATGTCTTTGTTTTACATTATTCTATTTTTCACATAGGTTATAGACAAACTGCTGGGTAAATAGTAAACATACTGACTGTAATTTACAAAGTAAAAGTGTGAACAGACTTCAACCACTCACTATTGTTTACATGTATATACTATATTGAGTTTCCTGGTTATTGATTCAAAAAGATCTAAAGAAAAAACAAAGAAAAACACTCCAGCGCTACATGTGCTGTGTATAAGACAAGCCATTGAAAGGGACACATGCTATAAGGTCTCTATGCACTTGTGTAAGGTAGAAATAGTCTTATTAGAAAAGAGGGAAAAAAAGATTCTTGTTTAGACCAGCAGTTTTTTGAAAACGGTACCAAATAATCAGCTGCTAAGGTGAATTTATGCAGCTGTCTGAATGGTGGATTGTATTGCATGAAATCCCTCTGGGAAACAAGCCAAGCCAATTGGCATTTATTGGGAGCGGAGGATATCAGAAAGCAGCAGGGTTGCAGTGAATACCCAAACAGGTCGAGGCCGAGCCAGTGCTGTGAGAGTGAGAGAGAGAGGCTGTGTCAAATAAAGCATCTGGGGACGAAGCTCCTGCTTTTCTTCATCACCCAATTTCCAAGGCACAGAGAGGAACGGTAAAAATAGCAGAGCCTGGCTGGTTGTTCTCGGCCAGCAGTGCTGTCTCACATTACTGCTCAGCAACAGCCGGCTGATTAAGTGTTTCTGCATCTGGGCTTTGAAGACAGACAGATAGACAGACAGAGAAGAAAGAGAGAAAGACGGAAAAAACTTTCCATGAGTAAGAGAACATTTGAATTTAAAATGAGCCAAATTAGAGGTCTGGAAGCAGGCATCATTCTGGGCATGAAAACAAGCAAAGTTTTCAGAGCAGCAGGAAATGAGAGCAAAATGGAACAAAGAAAAACAAGGCAACCGCTTCCTGAGAAGACATACATTGTTTACTTATGGACTATTATGTACTGAAGACGGAACATGAGATTCATTAGACCGTAACAATGGACAGTGTAAGAAATTCAGTGTGAGACATTGTGTCTGTCTGGCCATGTATTGTAGATGCCAAATGTGTTATTGTCATTGGTTGTCTGAAACATAAAACTTAATATAAAGCCTATACAGTAGAAAAAATATAGTCATCGATCTGGCAGTATTGGCTGCAGCAGCAGCGGCCTGCAGCTGGTGATCAGGACTCTGTTTGGTTTGTTTTTCTCCTTTGTTTTCTGGTGGGAATGGTGGCTCAGTTTTCGGTTGTTTATTTCTGTTTCTTATTTTACTTAGATTATGGTTCGTTGGCAGAAGGGCTTCTTCTGGATCTGCCAGCCCATTGAGGGTTGGTCCAAGATTCTCCCTTTCTTTTATTGATTTTGCCAGCCCACCAGACATTTTGTTCTTCAGTAGTGTTTTGATTCCCTCTGGGTTGTTTTGTTTGTTGAATTCTATGTAATAAATCATTTTGCACCACTCCTGACTATGGCAATTATGTTAGATCCCCTTTGTTTGGAGCTTTTGTTAGGGGGTCGTAACACAACCTCACACGACACGACCGCTGACGGCCTGGACGGGTTGAAAGTATTTAGTTCGTCACACTCATGTGGGGTCGGGACTGATACAGACAGGTAGGCACGTTTCTATATCATGTTTTGTGTATGAAGTGTGAAGGGGCAGCTCGGTAAATTCAGTGCACGTGTCAGTGTGTAAATGCACGTTAGAGGAAGACAGAGAGGTGGGGGCAGGGTTTGACTGACAATCTTCTGGGCAACGGCAACACAACGCAAAATTAATCGTATTTTTACACTGAATCGTGTAAAAATACGTTCAGTCACTTGAAATGTGACATTAGCGCAGCACATGAGACTATGGCGGTGCAGATTAGAGTCTGATGGGCCACCAGAGTCTAGGTTATTTATGGGAAACCCTGATTTCTGAAAATGAACTTTTAACACTGTTTTTACTGTACATTAACACTACATATAAGCAGAATTGGTCACAAATACTATGTTTGTATTTAACTCAAGTAATTGTATATGTATCATCAGCGACTGTGTAACCTCTTCAAGTCTTCACAAGGATTTATATAGCCAGAGTCTCTGCAAACAAGAGCACATACAGATTTGATGCATTCTTTGTTGTGTATGGGTTGAACAAATGAGCTTCAAGGTTGTTGGTAGGTGATATTTTTATTTTTATTATTTTTAATTGGCATGTGCAAAAGATGTGGTTTAAAATAGTGAAAAAAATGAACAGTAGGCCTATGTCAGGATCTGTGCTTGGCCCATAACACAGTACTCTCTGCTCTGAAACGTTGGGGGCGTGTCCACTGAAGGTACTAAAACCTGATATCTTACTTCTCCAGTGACTTCCTGCTGCTGTCACACTGGCACTCTGGCTTTCTCTAAATGTTCTAGCCAAACAAACTGCAGAGAATAAATCTTGTGTTTCTGTTTGTCTGTTCTGCAGTGCAGAGAGATCTGCTCTCTGAAAATCCTGAACAAAGCGATGGGGAAAAACTGTTTTACATGTGTTCAGCTATTATTTTGTACCTTGGATGTTTTGATACAAATCTCTGATTTTATTTTGCCCAGACTTTAATGAACATACCCTAGAGTGGACCCTTACTATTTTAGGGTGCTTCTTCCTCCATCACTTACTGTACATTTTCTCAACATTCAGAGACATGAGCACACATTCAAATACTCTTTAATTTTACCTGCTGAATTGTTATCACATTATTTTACCTCATGAAGTCATAATTGACAAACACTGATAAACCCCTTTTCCTCCCCCGAGGACATGCCAGCTGTGAGTTGAGTTTTTTTCGACCAATGCTACTGCTGCTGTTACTTTTTAATTTGGGCTCCCAGGTTCTCGCTGCTCTCAGCCTAATGAATTATGTTTGATAAAGAACAACTGTTGTGTGCTCTGGTGATTTCTGAGGTAAATATTTACCAACTTCAGTTGTTCAACACGGCTCCTGCGCTCTGAGTGTAGAGAAGCAATTAGCTCTCTGATTAAAAGTCCATCAGCATTAATGAGCAGGCAAGTACATCCAAGCAAGAGCAAAGCTGTCAACACTTTAGTCCCATGGAGAGGTGGAAGAGAGTCCAGGGAAGTAAATGGCAGTGTGTCCTGTCCACCCAGGCCCAGCCCTGGCATTAATAGCCAGATTCAGAGCGGGAAAATCAGTAGAGAATTTCATGACGTTGTACAGAATGAAGTGGGCCATTATGCAAGCCCTAGGGCTGTGCTGAATTTGGCAGTGTCCCCTTAGGACAGAGAGCCACGAGAGCTCTCAGCTGATACATGTGGAAAATCCTGCAGGTGCAGATGATTCATTATTCTGAGGTGGCAGAGTCTCTGTGGGAGTACAGGATCACACCAGCACAGAAATGAAAAGTGACCAACCTGGATTCCACAAGTGAAGGTCCCATTATTTTGTCTGTGCACATTTTAGAAAATCCCTTTGCCAACAGTTTTAAGGTTTGAACTAAAACAGCCAACTTTGATAAATGATGGCTCTCCCACAGCTGACTCAGATGGGGAAAATGTATAAAAAGGCACAAACTGTGAGAGAATGAACAACAAATCCCATAAAGCACTGAGAATGTCATCAAAGCCATTTAACTCTGATCGTCTTTGTCACACGGAAGACTGACCATTTTATTTTGTTTCACTAAATTTCAAGCATTGGTTTTTGAGCTTGTTGTCAGCACAGTCCCATGCCTTTCTTGCCAGGTATTGCACCATGGAGGAACAGATTTTAAAGATTCAAACAGTGATTTAAAGGTGCTGGACACCCACACATTTATTCTGGCTAATGTGAACTCTGCTCAGGTCCAAGGTGGGCGGGAGTTTGTCAAAATACCATTAAGTCATGCACACTGAAGAATCCTGGGTTGTTGTTTTTTTTTTTCAATAAAAATGAGCCTGTTGGGTTCAAAAGTGTGGTTAGGTGGCTATTAGAATTATTAATAATAATTATCATAAATAATTATTAATTATAATAAATGATATGACTTGATTTACTCGAAGTAACCTCAAGTTGGAGCACCACAAAACACACAATCTGTAGAGTAAAGAGATCTCCACAGTCCAAACTAAGATTGGGGGGGGTGCTGTGTGTCTCTGTGATTTTTCGAGTGTTTTTGTGAGTATCAACTGTTTTTCTTTTCTTTTACCATTTTCTAGTTGCCTGTTTGTTTCGCTGTCTCCCCAGCCCTTATTGTTTTTCTCGAAGCCCAAGCTCTCCCATGTGCTAATCCTCTGAGTTTTCTGCCCAAGACCTGCTGCCTTCAACCTTTTTTTGCTGTGGTTGAAATGAACCCTAATCAGTGTTTATGTCTCTGCTTGATCCCTGGTCCAAACTAGGGATGGGAAAAAGTAATCCATGATCGATTAATGGTCAGTAAGAATTTGGTTGATCACGTGGAATTTTTAATCGGTCTGTGTATTTTTTTATTTTATCTATGACTGGTATCAGTATCACTGAACTAAAATTACCATTTGCTCTAACAGGAACTCTGACCTCACTCAGAAACTCCAGTGATGCTAAATTAACTGTAATTAATTGCGGGCTGCCAGAAATGTTTCTGCGGGCCACCATAGGCCCGCGGGCCACACTTTGAGAACCTTTGATATAGCTAATTGAGTTGGCAGGTTTCTTCCAAACGCCCATCCCTAATCCAAATGCTATTGGGCCGTAACAAGAGATTAAATATTTGAAATAGAAATATTTAAATATACAAATCTGGGTTCAATGCAAAATGCCTTATGCCTGCATTATCCATTACCTTTTTTATTTTATCACTTAAATTAAGTGTTAGACATTAACATTTGAATGAAAATGATGTCGTCAGTTACTAGCCAGCTAGCCAAATCTTAAAAGTGTAGCTTAATAAAGGGCATCAGCTGTTGTGATGTAGATTTTTTTATGTGATGCTCTCCTCTTTTTGGAAATGTAATGCATAGCTTGTCAGATGGAAACTGTGAGTTAGCAGCTCCCTGAACTTACAGTGGTCCTAAAAGAAGACAAATCTGACTGTCAAAGCAATGACACTGCTGGCAAAAGAGCCGCTAAGCCTTTCAAGTAAAGTATAATTATCCTTTAAAACCTTGGTTATGTCTATTATGCAAGACACTCACCTGTGAATGTGCTTTGGTTAGCTAATATGTATTTTTGCTGTTGTAACCTTTTGTATGGTTTCTAGTGATCTGCTTTGTGTCTTTTTTTCTTTCAGACCAATAGATGAGGAGTGTTTTTTCCTTTTAGATTTAGCTTTCAATACAAAAGGTTGATTCCTGGTAATGCAAAGTGTCTGTATATTTATATGCAGTACACAATGTACTTAGAACATTTACTTACATTAGATCTAATAGAAGACATGTATAAAACTAAGTGGAACAGCCTCTGTGGGCCTGCTTAAGGTCCAGTGCGGCGATGAACATGTCTGTGTTTAATAGCTTTGGTCGTGATCACAGCCCAGAGGAAGAAGTACACAGACAGGAGTGCTGCTGAGCCTTTCAGAGGTCTGTATACAGATTACAAACAGATGCAGTATTTTGCTCAGTTAGGAAACTGAGGAAGTTTTGCCTAGGGTGTTCTATGCCCACCAAAGGTCTGTAACACCGGCACTGTGAAACAAGTCACTGTACCTGATACATATCAGTGTATTCCTCTTAAGCACCTGCTCGTCCAGCTCTTGTTTTTTTTCATGCAATGCAAGCCTGGCAGCAGAGAGAGGGTGACGTGATCCATGATGTCTTTGATGGGGAGTTTGTAAAACACACCCACTCTTCCTTACGGAGGTTTAGATTCCACATTATCTTAAGTAAAAGTACTCGTTGTGCAGAATGAACCCACTTAGATTGTTTCATATATTTTAAATATATTATTAGATTATTTGTATTGATGCATTTATGTACGCAGCATTTTGATTTCCTCAAGATAGGGCTCATTTTAACGACTTAATATACTGTTATGGGGCTGAATAAAAACAATCTTATCACTTTAAATGTATCATGATTTTCATGCCAAAGATAACTAAAGCTGTCAGCTAAATAAATAAAGTAAAAAGTACAATATTTACCTTAAAATGTCGTGAAGTAGAAGTATAAAGTTACATAAAATGTAAATACTCAAGTAAAGCACAAGTACCTCCATGATTGGTGACCTGATCCCCATGGAAAATAAGGAGGGACAACTTCTCCTTTCCTTGCTGTTGTGCATGGAGTTAATATTCTCTCCTTTAGCTCCTCTAGCTGTTGCAGCAACACTACTTAAGTAAAATCGTCCTAGGAACACGACTCCTTCTTCCTGGAGCTCCATCCTCATCTACACTTGCAGAAAACACCATTTCATGCTGCACTACCCAAAAGCAATATAAAACTTGGACCCTTGATGCAGTTCTGGGCAATGTGGTTTGAGGCAAAACATGGCGTTTTGGTATCAGATGATGTTGTGTTACAACTTAATGCCTGGCTCTCCCTGACCACCTTTTAGGGGTTAAAAGAAATCCAAAGCAGTCTAAGAAGTGTTAGACGTTTTTGTGCAAGCTTGTGTTACCTTAAAGGGTACTCAACACAGAGCAGGTACGACAGTTTTCCTCTTATACGACCCGGATGGCGAGCTTCAGTTTGGGCTCATAAAAGCCATTGCAGTTCTGGAGCAAACACACCAATAGTAAAGCTTGTTGTGCAAAAGTGGCAAAGAAAAGGTAATTAGAGGCATTTTTTTGTATACAGTGTGACCCTCACTTACAGCTGTGGGCAACTGTTAATGGGAAAGGGCTGCTTGATCATCATCCATTACATGCGCTCAAGTCATCTTCGTTTCTTCATCACCCTGCGCTGTCGAGTCTTTACAGTGAATCAGCGGAACTGTCACTTAGGGCGTCTACACTTATTTTCAGTGCTGACTTGTCAATCAGGTCTTGCTTATTGAGATTTGACTTTTAACTTTGAAATCTTTTTTTTTTTTTTAGAAACAATTAGTTTTATTTATCTGTAAAATAGTTGTGGAAGTCATGCATGCTGCCAAAAAGCCCCTTGTCCACAATGCATTGTTCTGTGAATTTTTCTTTTTCTGTCTGTCTTTTTGTATGATTAATAGATTAAAAAAAAAAAAAACATTAAATTGAATACGTTATTCTTTCCATGTTTTCTTTTGATAAGAGTTGGTAGTGTGGGTATTTCTTTACAAGTGACAACACACCATATTGCATATGTAAAAATAATTTAAATAGATAACTTTGAAAGAACTTTAATAGTTACCTAAAATACATTGTAACTTAGTAAAGTAACTAATTTCTATTTTGGGGAGTCACTTCAAATAATAATAATAATAATAATAATAATAATAATAATAATAATAAAGTAACTAGTTAGTCTTATAAGTAACTTTCCCAACACTCTAAGCGAGACAGGCTAGTTTGGAAAGTGTCGATTGTTAAGAGTTGTTATTTGATTTATCACCAAACTTATGAAAAGGGGCTACATGTGCAGATTTCCAGACCTAAGGGATAACTCCAAAAGAAAGCGAGAGATTAATCAGATATGTTATTTGTTGTGCAATGTAAGGAGCACAGAGCTTTAAAAAAAATGAGGATCTGTTTCATCGTCACCTGTTGTCTATAGCCTGAAATGTGTCTTTAACAGTAGAGGACATGAAAGGCTGCAGTGTAAACAGAGAGGTGTGGTTTGAGGACACGTGAGGCAGCAGCTGACTAGCAAGACCAGAATATACATATACCATATCCAATTGATATCCAGCTGCAGCAAAATATGTTTTAAAAGCAAAGCTTTATGTGAAACTAAACCTAATGATAAATACACTAAATCCTCCGACTTCGGTCAGTCAACTTTATGGATATACAACCCAGATTGTAAGAAGTTGGGACGCTGTGTAAAATGTAAAAAAAAAATCAAATCAAATCAAATCAAATCAAATGTATCAAATTCAGAATTCAGAGTGCTTTTTTACAGTTTGAACACTAAATATATTGTCTTTTTAAAGTTCCTAATTGAATAGGAATTGACTAGTGCAGCAGAGCGAACAATGAGTTTCCTGTTTACAATTCATCAGCTATTGTCAAGCTAGCTACTCTTTGATCATGCATGCTGCTGAGTGCATCTGTGCTGTCTTTGTGCATCATGCTTTGATCTTAGAACTTCTTTTGAAATATGATTTATTGAGAATGATTTTAACTATTGAGAATTTTACTATAGATCATCTCCCATATCCCCATTCTGCACATCTCGAAAGACTTTTTTTTTTTTTGCCAATCAGTGCAGCAAAAAACTCTTTCCCAGTAATAAACTATTGGGCTTTTTTGTAGACCAAAAAAATAAAAAAATTAAATATTAGCCTTTGTAGTGCTAATAAACTACAGTAGATATGTGAGTGTGTGTGCACCCAGTGTCTTTTTTTAGCCCGGTCTGGCTTTTTATGAGCCCACTAGAGACACTTCAAGCTGAAGATATTTTGACTTTTCAGGAAAGGCTGCACTTTCCTTGTTAGAATGATGCTGTCATGGACATAAAAACCTACATGCAGCGCTCTATTCACAGTATGAAAGCACTTCATCTCAGCAGCCCACAACTGCTTTACACTCCAAAAAGAGGCCTGGTGGACGTTTGTCCCATCTCTCTCATGGCCTTTAATGTTACCCAGTAAGACGTGACGATATGATGTGTTGTGTGTGTGTGTGTGTGTGTGTGTGCATGCGCGCACCCAGCCTAATCTCTGTATTTCATGTATTTGATGAAATGACGCCTTTAAATGGAGTTTTGTGTCTCATGCATGTACAGTGAGACAATGTTGTGTCATTATGGAAAATCGCCATAAATAAAAGACAATTACAAATGAGACATTAAAATGGAAGATGCAAAGTGAAGGTATGGTAGACTTTTAACTTGAAACTGCTCCTTCTCTGGAAAATATACCCCACATGTAATTAGTACAGCAGCCTATAATGACCTGCATAATACATTTGTTAGGTGGCTCTAGTGGACATAGTGATTATAATGGGAACAAAGGCAGAAGGGAGGAACATCACGTTCTACATCACCTACATAACTACTGTAACTACCTCATGTCTGAAAGTAGTTATTTTATGCCAAACATTGGATGACTGAGCCTAACCATGTTATATTTCCTAAACCTAACCAAGTAGAATTATGTTTGCGGCTTTTGCATTACTGAGTGTCGTTCATCCGCTCGACGATCTTTCTGTTTTTGCAGGATGCCTCAATTTTTAAAATCTTCAACTCAGCAGAAAAGCACCTAAGCCTAGCATCATTTGCGTCATATTTATTGTTCAGTCGGATGAATTGAGAGAAAATTGTCAAACTGATTCCTCATCCATTAGCATTGTGATGACAATCATCCAGGTGAAGCTCCTGAATTAGCTCATTTTATGTGATTTCTTCGCTTTGTGAGTGTCTCATTTACCCACATGGATCCCCCTTTCCATGTCCAACATGTTATTTGGAAACAACCTCAATCAGATCCAGAGCAAGTGTCCTTTGTCTGTCCATTTTTAAGCTGTCTAAAAAAGTAAAAGGTCCAGATGTTTGAGTTTATTTCACAGCATAATAACAGTTATGTTAAAGACAGGTGATTTAGTGGTTGCATAGCAACAATAAATTTAAAGAATACAGCTTGGAATAGAAATTGTGTATTTTTAGGTTAGTTACATTAATGATGGAGACTAACAGTGCAAACAATATTTTCAAGGTGATTGTTACCTTTAGGCATACAGACCACTTCATATATTATTTTATGCAGATTCTGGTGCTGGAGATAATAATCACTGCAATTTCTTCTTTATTTAAAGACATTTTTTGGCAATTTTAACCTTTGTTTGGTAGTGTCAGAGATTGAGTGAAAGGGGAAGATAGAGGGGAAGACATGCAGGAAAGAGCTCCATGCTGAATTTGAACCAAGGCCTGCTGCCACAAGGACTAAGCCTTAGTGGTATGAGATCTACTGGTGAGCACCAGGACGCCCCATAACCGTAATTTCGAACATCTTAATTTCATAACAAATTAAAATCTCTGCATATGGCCAAAATGTACAACACAGACTGTACTAGCTATGCAGATCAGCTACAGGCTGTAATCTGTTTCAACTAATCCATCATAATGAGGAGCACAGAGTTAGCATTATATATTTGGTAGGTCATTTAATCATTAATCTCTTCCTATTTTACTTATAGCACGAAACAAGGTATTGAGTGTGATCATCAGGTCTTCCATTTTCCACCTGAGACAAACAAATTGTCTGTGGAGGTGGACGATGGAGGTGGAGGAGTCGTACCTAGGATAGGATAGGATAGTACCTTAAGATTGATAGTTTCCTGTAAACTGAGTGAAGTACCATCAGAGTCATGGGCTCAACTCATGGATTATATAATGCCAAGCCTTTAATCCCCCCCAGATAATGCATTAGCATATACTACAGTATAAGCCTGCTGTCAGTCAGGTTGATTGCTATCTGAGCTATAATAAACTGCATTACTATCTGTAATCACACTGAGGAGAATGCTCTGTGTCGCTGTCTCTGCAGTATTGTGCATAACACGCAGGTGTACAGCAGTTAAAAATAACATATTTAATTATTTATTTTATCTTCATCCATCCACCCACCCTATAGACAGACCACACACACACACACACACACACAAACATAAGTGTATTATTCATTGTTTGGAATTAATTTTTTCCATACAAAAATGTTATGTTAAACCTAATTTAGTTGCGACATAGATTAATATTGTAATGTGTACATATATAATGTATTGTAATGTGCAGTATAGCCGTGTGTATATGTGTGTGCAGGCATGTGTGCAAAGCATTGAATCTACAGAGTCACTGGGAATAACATGAGCATTGCATGCATATTTAATTGTGTGTTGCTTGATGCAGTGATGTCATTGATATCAAATATGTCAGGTTCGCCATGGCTGAGGGAAGCTGTTATGGTTCCTGTGAAGGGGAAGACACAATGAGGTCAGACATTTCATTTTGCATAATGAGCCATATTACTTTTGACACAGTATGTACAGTAATGTTGCTGCTTATACTTCTATACTCTTCCCATGGTGCTCTCATATCTTAAGTGATATGTCATCCGTCTTTTCTTAATTATAAAGCATGTCTAGGTATAGGCTATAAAACTGTGAACAAATCAAAAACAGGAGCTGAGGCAGAGACGATGGGCAGGTTTGAAGAAGATTTATTCAGGGAAACACAAAAGGTAGGTTGGATGTGGAGGGAGAGCAGCATCCAAGGTGGAGCAGCAAACTGATCAGACAGGAGGGATGGTAGATCAGTCTGCGTCCACAGAGATACTGGAGAGGCAGGAGAAAAAAACAGGGTGAGAATCCAAGAAAAAAAAATCACAAAGAAGTTTTTAACAAGCTAGAGATCATTTTGAGCTGAGAGCAAATGATACCAATTGCGTTAAAAACAATAGGTCGCAGAGTAGTATGCAGACTTGGGTTCTTGCAGTGTGGCTGATGATGAGATGATGAGACACAGGCGTGGACTCTGAAGTGGGGAACACAAGAGGGGGAAAAACCAGGCAGCAACCTCCAGGTCTGAGCAGGGAGGCAAACCAGGAAGTGCCTTAAGCTGCATTCTACCGAAAATTCCAGCAGGGGGTGCTAAGTGTAGCTGCAAAAACACTTCTGTATATTAATTTCAATGGAAAATGAGAAAACTTCTCACTTGATTTATTACGTCAGAATTTTTTTTAAAGGACAACACTACAGTCCAAATCGCTAGTAAAAAAAATCTTCTGCAAGACAATTTGATGTTAAAAGTTCATAGAATAGAAGATAAAGAATCGTATGATTTGGGGCGTGGCTACCTTTGATTGACAGGTCACTACCAAGGTGAGCCATCATCAGGAGAGAAGCAGAACAATGCGTATCCACGGCAATGTGTCAATAAAGTTATATACGTTATATACATATAACCAGTTTGGTCTCATAACTTTTACCCTTTCACTGTATTTTCACTTAATGACAGTTTATTTGAATATTTTGTTCAGTAACACTGTCTTGTCCAGCGTTTGGTTGGACTAACAGACACTCCAAGGAATCCACAAACCAGTGGGTGACGTCACGGTGACTATGTCCATTATTTATATACAGTCTATGAGAAAAACACACAGGGAGACAGAAAACACCCAGTCTGGCTGACTGGAACCATGACACAATACACACAGCCTATATTCATTACCCCTTCCAGCAAGCAATCTGGATTTCCATAAGGTTGCAATGTCACAACAATCATACATATACACTCACCAGCTTCTTTATTATATACGTACATCTGTTCAACTGCTTGTTAACGCAAATATCTAATCAGCCAATCACATGACAGCAACTCAATGCATTTAGACATCTAGACATGGTGAAGGCGAGCTGCTGAAGCTCAAAGCAGCATCAGAATGGGGGAGAAAGGTGATTTAAGTGACTTTGAAGGTGGCATGGTTGTTGGTGACAGACAGGCAGAAACTGCTGATCTACTGGGATTTTCACAAACAACCATCTCTAGGGTTTACAGAGAATGGTCCCAAAAAGAGAAAATATCCAGTGAGCCTTGATGCCAGAGGTCAGAGGAGAATGGCCAGACTGGTTGGAGATGACAGAAAGGCCACAGTAACTCTAATAACCACTGGTTACAACCAAGGTCTGCAGAAGACCGTCTCTGAACACACAACACGTTCCATTTTAACATGACATTAACGTTGGCTTTCTATTTAAAATATGTGCATTGTAAAGCTATGTCATAATGACATATAACTTTGATCTCAGCTGGGTAAAACAATCATGATTATGTTTGTAGCTGTAATGTTTTGGTCCTCTCACAATGTAACTCCAGCAACACGTTTAATCAATACATGTCTCTCCACCAAGCAACGTGTGACACCAAACACTACCTGGTCCACGCTCCTGACTGCATCAAAGAGGATGAACACAGACAATCATTTCTGCCACCTTGAAAGGATTTCTGCCAGTTCTATGAAGAGCATCTACTCTCCTTTATCATACCTACTCCTGTACTGCAGGTTCATCTGTGCAGCATCAAATCCTATTAGTCCAACTTTTAATCTAAATTGAATCGATCTCCTGTGTGCAGTCAAAGACTTTGCCCCTGAGGTGCTAGGAGCAGTGACTTCACCACTGTATTGCTCATTAATTACTCTGTCTTTTCACCGCAGTATCATGTGCAGTGTAATTCCAACGTACCTCTGCATCTGTTGGGATTTGATACTAATGCAATACTAATGCTAATGATTTGTCCTCAAATTACTAAGAGAGAGTACAGCTTCATTATGTCTTTTACTGCAAAGTGTTATACATAATACCTACCTGCACCAAGTTCTGTTTGTTCTGCTCTCCTCTCCTGGAGCAGGCAGCACGGTGCTTTGCTGCCTGGCTGTAGTTTAATGAGGCCCTCATGCCTAAAACTGAAAAGCACTTGCTCCTTGCAAGTGTTTATTTCTGATCCAGAGGTCATGTGTGATGATCAACCCTTCACGGAGGTCTGCAGGTGATGATTTGGGTCCATGTCCTCTGCTGGTGTTGGTCCACTGTGTTTTCTGAAGTCCACAGTCAGCGCAACCATCTACCAGGACATTTTGGAGCTCTTCATGCTTCCACAAGCTTGGTGGTACTGGGCTTGACTGGCCAGCAAACTCAGCTGACCTGAACCCCAAGAGACACCAGACCAATGAACAATGAAGATAAACTGAAGGCTGCTATCAGAGCAACGTGGGCTTCCATTACACCTCAGCAGGCTGATCACCTCCATGCCACGCCGTATTAATGCAGTAATTCATGCAAAAGGAGGCTCAACCAAGTATTGAATGTATAGAAATGAACATACTTTTCAGAAGCATGACATTTGTGTTTAAAATATCTTATTTAATTTTATTTAAATACCTTTTTTAATTGATCTTGTGTAATATTAAAAATTTCTGAGACAATGGCCCTCACTTATCAAACGAGCGTAGAAACGAGCACAGATCTGAGCACAGATCTGAGCATATATTTCATCTTACGACAGAGTGATTTATCTAACGATCTTATCTCTCCAATCACAGCGTAAGAATGATCTGCTGTTGATAAATGTGGCGGCTCGAAACAAGCGTCATTTTAATGTCATGGCCTAATAAATACCCGATTCAGAAGGCTCGCTCGAGAGTTTACGACACCGAAGGGCACAATACGGCCAAAAGGAGGATTTTTCCCCCCTAAAGTCAGCTTTATTAGCAAAGTGCACTGTTACAAATAACAACGAAATAGACATATTACAGAAATACACAGTAATGGTTTATGAAATAAAAGTGAATATTTTAAATTTGGAGCACAGACTTAAAAGTTTTCACAGCTTTTTGGTTGAAGGAGGTCAACAATGTTTTAAAGTAAGTTTTAATTCCAAAAGAAGAGGAATTTCTCAGAGGCAGAAAGTGAAACGCGTCCAAAAGCTGCAACAGAACAAACTGCTTTTGTTTGGCCGCATAAAAAGTGAAAAGGAAGGAAATCAGTGCTGCTGTCAGCAGAGTAGCAGTGGACCATTCAACTTTTGAGTAATTAATTTATACATCATGATATATAAAAGCCTAATAATCTATATATTATCCAAATATTGTTATTATTATGATGGAGATATATTATTCACCTCTTTACATTTACTAAGAATGATGTCCTAGTCAGAGGAGGGTGTAGCAGCGCTGATTGGAAATGTTTCTATTTGGGCAGCACTGGTGGTAAAAGAGACGCTGACGCTCCGGTGTCCAGCCGGATAACAGTAAACAGCAGAAGACAACAACATTTAATAGCCTCGGCCGCAGGGTGTTATTATTTTAAATTATGTTTTAATGATAAATGATGTAGTCTAAACATGTTTTGCTTTGTCACCATTAAAAAACAAAACACCACAGAGTTTTATCAGCTCCAGGCATCGATACAATAGTCTAAGATCAATTCTCCAAGTCAGACGTGTGGACTTCACGCTGACTCAGATTTGCGTACATGAGCTGAGAGCAGACGTGAGATCTGATCGTACCCTCCCCTCACGTCCAAATTGATAAATGCCGAGGCTTAAGTAGAAATCATCTTATGCCCACTTTACGATCACTTTCTGTCGTACGCTCGTTTGATAGATGATCGTTTGAGGGCCACTGATATCTGTGTTTTAATTATCTGTAAACCATAATCAACAAAATTACAAGAAAATATGTGTAATGAATCTATATAATATACAAGTTTCACTTTCTAAAATAATTGACAAAAAATATTGGGTTTTTTTCATGATATTCTATTTTTTTGAGATGTACTTGTATTTTACTGGGATGGGATTTCCTCATAGCTATCCTTGTGTCCAACTCGTACTTATTGTTTTCACTGCGCAATTACTGAAAGAATAAATCTGCAATCTACCTTACTGTCTTGCCAGCAATCATTTCAAACAGATCAAATTGCTAAATTTTTATATGAAGGCCATATTTACCATATTTCCAGTGATACCTGTGTATTTACAGATATATCATGCTGACAGTAAAACTGTGCTGTTATCTCCCTGCATGAGATCCTCTGGTGGAATGACATGAATCTAATGGCAGCTTTTGTTACACAGTAGCTCCATACTTCATGCTGTGTCACATCCTATATGCATGAGCCAATATGATTCAATTTTATGCTCTGAGAAGCTTCACAGCTGCAAAATGTTCATGCTCAAATTATCGTTCTCACAGGTGCCTTTTACACAGGGGGTGTTATGGGCATATCCTTACCACTTTTCATTATCTGTTCTCTCCCCATCACTTTTTAAAAGCATCGTTTGTTCAAAATCTCTGGGAAAAATAGCTTGTACCAAGACACCGAGCCATGACAGTAATAAGAACCTACTGAGACGATATCCATGTGTTATTATTTTAGTGCCTCTTGAATGCTGGTAGAGCCTTACAAAACTGGAAGCAAATCTGAGGAGTTGTCAAAGTTATTAGACTTCCAATTAATCTGCCCAGCAAAACTCTCGGTGAGTCGAACATGGCAACTAGATGTGTACAGTCCATTAATGGATAAAACTTCAAGCAAGCAAAACGAGACTGTTTATTGCTTATTGACCGCTTAAACCTATTTATAGACAGTGAAAATTCCAGAAACATTGTTACAGCTGTATTTGCATTCTACTTTATGTTTTGTGCATGTGTTGTGTCTTTGGAGGAGAGTGAGTGATCTATTCATGTACCACATTTTCCATTACTTTGCATTAGTTGAATCTTTTCCTGGCTTTCCTATTGGAATTACTACTGCGTCCTTCCAGTTTTGCAGTAATTGTCCGGCCTCCCACATTATTATACAATTCTAACAAAATATCCTTGGATGATTCACTGAGATGGTTTAACATAATGCAACATATCTGACATCTTGGGTTTTTTTAAGAGCTCGGTTAATTCTGTCTTTGTGAATGGCTAGTAAAGTATCATTAGTGTTTTCCTGGTGTATTAAGTCTTCATGCTCTGCTATGGTTTTTTCTCTTCCTTTTATTCCTTCTTCAATAACATTGTCTGAACTGTGAATTTTAGCAAAAACTTTTTGCAAATACTCTCTGCTTTCTCTTCATCTTTCACTGCTGTAATGTAACCACCAGTTAGGATTGAATATTTGTATTCTATTCATTGTCCCTATCAATCCCCAAACTTTACCTACTTTTGTCTCCCTTCCCACTGAGTTATAAAATGCTCTCCAGTATTCCATCTTTGAATTTTTTATTACTCCTCTTACCACTGATTGCAGCCTTTTGTATTCTATAAGATTCTGAAAATTGTGATTTATTTAAAACTCCAACCCTTATATCCTTGAAGGGGTTGTAGCAACATTATTGATGTATGTTGGCCATAGACTGTATATAAATAATGGAGGTAGTGACCGTAACGTCACCCATTGGTGTGTGGACTGCCCGTTGGAAGTATCGAGTTCAGCATTATACTCGTCGCCATCTTGCGTCGCCATTTTGTTTCGGATATGGGGAGCAGACCATATTTGGACTGTGGAGGAGTGAGACTACACACCTCTCTACACCTCAACCTGACTGAGAGAAGTCGCTGCTAATTTATGTTAGTATTAACTGGGATGTTCATTTTGGCTAGCAAAAAAACAAAAACTATATGTATGTTACTCACCTAAGAAAAATGAACAGCGACTCCTTGGAGTGTCTGTTAGTCCAACCAAACGCTGAACAAGACATTTTTACTGAACAAAATGTTCAAATAAACTGTCATTAAGTGAAAATACAGTGTCTTTTTTTCTATCTATATAACGTTATATATAACTTTATTGACCCGTTCAACTTTAAGTTACAATGAAAATATAGAAATTACACCCAAAATACATTACTTTGTCTACAAAAATGTGGTGTAAAACAATTTATGTTTGCTTAAATGAGCTAGTACAAACTAATTTCAACCAATAATATCATGCCACCTGTCAATCAATATGTGTTACAAAGCTTAGCTGCTAGCAACTGTAGTGACCACAATTGTGATGCTATGGTGGAGACAACATCTTTGTTATGGCTGGTTATTCTGCGATTGGTTCTGATTAGCCTGTCAGAGTAGAAATTAACAGTTCCAGACATAGAAATAGAATAAGACTGGAACGGATACCCCCATTCAAAGGGGAAACAGAACTAGGTTCAGAGGCCTCTACTGACATCATGCCAGAGTAATACACCAAGGAGAACTCATGGAGGAAGCTAAGAAGAAGAATAAATAAATCTGCAAATAAATATATAACTTTATTGACCCGTTGCGGTGGATCCACATTGTTCTGCTTCTCTCCTGATGACGGCTCGCCTTGTTTGTGACCTGTCAATCAAAGGTAGCCACGCCCCAAATCATATGATTCTTTATCTTCTATTTTCTTCTAAATGGGGCCATTATTTGAACTATTGACATCAAATTGTCTTGAAGAAGATTTTTTAACTAGCGAGTGAGAAGTTTTCTCATTTTGCATTGAAATGAATGGACCCTGCTGGAATTTTCAGTAGAATGCAGCTTAAGGCACTTCCTGGTTTGCCTCCTTGCTCAGACCCGGAGGTTGCCGCCTGATGTTGGGCAATTTGTGTACTGAAGTATCCAATATAATGTAATTTCTAGGGAGACTTTACTGCATAAACTCCATCCACACTGTGACTGGATACCCAGGCGATTGCTAATTAGCATTAGAGAGTACAAATAGCCTCTGGTCATCTCCTGTCAGCTGTAACTGAGCATCCAGATAATGAGCACATAAGTGAGATTCACCACTGTGGGGTCTCGGTAGATCCTAGGTCCCAAGCTCTGCGCAGGGGTGGGTGGGTACGGTTAAGGCATGAGGACAGAGATTGGTTAAGGTTAGGTCAGGAATATCAGGGTATGCAAATCAGAAGTAAAGTAGTGTAGGTCATACATCCACCATCCTAAAAAAAATGTTTTGCCCTGTTTGGTGATTGGGATCTAGTGTCTACGTGTAGTCTCCTCGCACCATGAGACCACCATCGCTCTATCCCACTGTTTGACCTTGTCACTCTACTCTATTTTAATCCCCCATGCAGGTCAGCAGGGGTTTGATTAATCTCATGAAAGACACTGTTTGAGGATTATATAACATCCCATCTTCTGCATTTTATTTCACTCACAAAGAGTTCAGATAGATTCCCAGTGTCATAGTGATTACCACCTTGAATCAACGTGGTTACATGTGCACAAACATACATGTATTGTATTATATAGATATGATTACTGAGCTGGCTCTAAGGTAAGAAAATCACTTTACTTTTGTACTGTTATATAGATGTTTTATAGCAAAATAGTATAGATGTTAGCATTAAGTTTTATAGTCATTAATTCAATTTGTGCTTTTGTATTCACTTTACTTCCCTTTTCAGACCTGGAATTTGCAACATTGCCAACTTCAAGTCATGATTTTGAAGAATTTCAACTTTAAGTTACAATGAAAATATAGCAATTACACCCAAAATACATTACTTTGTCTACAAAAATGTGGTGTAAAACAATTTATGTTTGCTTAAATGAGCTAGTACAAACTAATTTCAACCAATAATATCATGCCACCTGTCAATCAATATGTGTTACAAAGCTTAGCTGCTAGCAACTGTAGTGACCACAATTGTGATGCTATGGTGGAGACAACATCTTTGTTATGGCTGGTTATTCTGTGATTGGTTCTGATTAGCCTGTCAGAGTAGAAATTAACAGTTCCAGACATAGAAATAGAATAAGACTGGAACGGATACCCCCATTCAAAGGGGAAACAGAACTAGGTTCAGAGGCCTCTACTGACATCATGCCAGAGTAATACACCAAGGAGAACTCATGGAGGAAGCTAAGAAGTTAAAAAGAAAAGAGTGACCAAGCAAGAGGCTGCCAGGAAAGAGTAAGTGGGCAAGAGCTTTGCAAAATAAAGTGCTGCAAAACAGATGCTTGGTGTTGGATTAGCATTAGGAAGTAATATTAGCTGGCTTGTTATGTCTTGTGTTGTTGAAATGGCTTAAAGTTTGGCTATATTAGCAAAGGTGTTGAGTCAGTAGTAATCCTTACTCTAACCTAACCCATAATAACAAACGTACGTGTACAGCTGTTCCTATTTATGATAGCTTTGTAGAAGTGAATCCCAAGTGCTCAATATCAAAACATACCAATTCTATGTGATGTTGCCTCAAAGCATGTTGGCATTAGCAGCTGTTGACACACTTTATAGCCCTTCTGATATGTGTTGTCACATCTCCAAGATTTCTAAGAAATTTGGTTAGTTCCCTTCAGAATGAACTGTAATAAGATGGATGTTCCCCTGACTTCTCCACTAGCAGCACGATAAGGTTGACATTTTTTCCTTTAGTCCAACATCTTAAAAAAATGGTGAGATGGATTTCCATGAAAAGTGGTTTGTTCCACCATAGTATGAACTTTAATAACTTTGATGATACTCTGACTTTCTATTTTAAAAGCCATCATTGTTTATTTCATGTAAAAATTCTGCATTCAAAATAAAAGCTAAGACAGAAGTATATTTAAATATGACAGTATGGATCATACAATATAAACAACTTGACATTAAGGTTCCGTCTTAATGGCTTGAATATAGATATTAGAGGAAATACTTAGGACACCAAAATGTAACCAAATCCCTCACCCCCTTCCCTCACAGAGATGGGGCCCTACTGGAGCACAGCTAATGAGATGCAACCTCTCATGAGGATGGCCCCTGGACTGTCAGCCAGGAACAGTATGGTAACTGATGTAAGACCAACAGTCTGGAGCTGGGTAGAAGGCCAGTGACATGACAGCTAAGCTGCAGACACTAAAGCCTGGAAGTCAACTAACCTACTCAATCTCAGCAGCAATAAGGCAGAGCTCATCCAATCCAGCCTGTATCTCAATCTATGTACTCAAATGTGTGAATGTGTAAAGGAATCTCCTTAAGCGTGTACAAATATGCAAATGTGAATAAGATTTGTATGTGTGTGTAAACATTTCTTAGAACATCCTGAATGTTCCCTGAAAGTCTGCAAAATAATGTCCCCCTACACTTTTCAGAATTACACATCTTAGTTATGTTCTGAGAACGTAACAGTGTGACATACTTTACATCCACGGGAACATTCTCTCTCTTTCTACAAATGTGTGTACAAATGTATCCATGAAGACATTTACAAGTCAGTTCCAAATCAGTTCATTTGAAAATCTGAATACACATTTCATATTAAAACATCTGAGAACACACTTGAGCTTGAGACAGTTTTACAATTCTCCACACACATTTGAAAATAATATTGCTCTAATAATATCAAGATCTGTTCCACTGTACACAATCAATCAATCAATCAATCAATCTTTATTTGTATAGTGCTTACGCTTAGCTCATACAAAAGAAATGTAACACAAAGTGCTTCACATAAAAAGGAGAAAATAATAATAATAATAATAATAATAATAATAATAAAACTAGAAACAAGCAAACATCCTCCCCCCATCCCCAACCCTCCACCCCTGACCCTCCATCCCACCCATCCCATTAAAAACAAAGCCCAAACTGAGAGTACAGTAGGTACTGGGGACCAAAGTACTGTCCAGTCTTTGACAGTTTGATTTTTATTATTCATATGTGATACATTTGCATGTCCTACATAAATATTTTAGACTGTGTATGTGTAGTTGAACAGTCTACAGAGGTATCAGTATACTGCACAGCACACAATAAAACAAAGATAACCTGCACTGTTAGTGCTCTCTAAAAATAAGCCTCAGATGGATGGAGTAGTTCACTGTTTGCAGACACAGAGACAAGATAAAAATAGGTTTCCAAAATACTACTGAGAGTTTCGGAGTAGTGATACAAATCCACTGTACTTCTGCTGACTATCCGGATGCAATACCTCTGCCTCCTATAAGAGGTAGTCCTTCCAGGATTTATCACTGTCTTGAGTGTGTATGCCTGTTACTGAGAAAGTGTCTTATTTTTACAGAGCACCTTATGTGGAGCACCAAGTAGAAGTATACTTCAGGGTTTGTCAGTACACTTCTGAGAACAGTCTGGTATTCAGTATTAGACAGAATTCCTAAAGGGAATCTCTGTGTGCAAAGGAGTCAATGAAAAAAATACATACATACAGACAATTGGTAAGAATAAAATCCAAGTAAAAATTGGAAAAAAGAGTGAGGTTAACTTAACAATAACAGTGTTGTCTGGTTTCACTGGGAACACAAAGTCTTGTGTTTTGACCCATTCACCAGCCCTCCCGCCCATTTAAATATAATATATTTTATTTTGCCGTTATAGCTCACGTCAGGCCTTGTCGGGACGCGTATCGACAGCAGAGATTTCTCTCTTTCTTAAGAACATTCACTTATACACAAACAAAGACTGAAAGGATAGAGATTTTCAGAGGGTCTCTCTCCATTTATTTAGTCCACACTAATATATACACACATATATATATATATATATATATATATATATATATGTTATAGATGTAATTAAATGGGTAATTCAGTCACCAGTCAGGTAATTTCATAGGTACAGTTTACCCTGCATGTAACTCTGGCGCACTGCACATAGCAAAATCTCCAGACACAGACACTCAAATCACACAGATCTCCTGCTGCCTATAATCTGTGGACTCTCTTTATTATATCTTTTCTTCTTTTCTCTATAACAATGGACCAAGCTTCCACTTTCATTGTCAGCTCTAGTTTCTGTACAAACACCTATTCCCATCCTGTATAAGTCTAATTGTAAATGTCTCAAACACAAGACAGCTTAGGGGATGAGTGACACACAGGTTGGAGTCGGTGTCGACTGGATGATGCTTTAGTTACTCTTACATGCTGCTAATGCGCAGCCAGCATCAGCTGTAAATGTGGATGGAGCATGAAATTGTCAATTTAAAGGGAACTTAGCAGTGATTCTAATGAGACAATCCAAGTGGAATACAAAATATGCTGGAGGTTTTTTTCTAAACTCTAGAATGCTATCATAATTTTTAGCTTTACTGCTCTCTGAGTGTCTTTTTCAATCCATCAATCATTCAGTCAGTAATGAGCAGTCATCCTGCCTTCAGTTTCCACAGTGAAGCTTCTGAACAGATCAGTGATAATGGAAAATTGAGCAGCCAACGAGCTCTCTGTTCCCCTTTCATTTGTTAATGACTCTTCTATTTTAGGCAACTGCTGATAAAAACACTGCTAATGACAAGACATGTACCTGTAGCTTTTAGTCGAGCTGCAGTATTATCTCTCCTGCTGGGCAGCTTCACTAATTCATGTGCACCTCTTTCTCTGGTTGAAAAGATAATGTGCTGCTATCATCACTTCAACCTCCTCGATTACCTTTAATAATGCCAACAGGATTCTGCTGATGGGAAAATGTTGTTATTTCTGGTATATCCGTCTTGCTCGAGTTGTTTTAATACAAATAGCAGTTCAAATGGGAGTTCAAATGAAGATATGGCTAAAAATACCATTAATAGTAAAATTACTGGAGGATAATCTCTCTGTACTCATGCTGAAAATAATTCATTTCACAGCAGAAGGGGGAGGTAAGGGGCTTTAATGTTACTTAAGCAGGACCTGACATAACCTCTCCAGCATCCTGAATCCAGACAGAGCCTCAAATAAAAAACAGAAAGAATTCAGATAGTGGTCTATAAATGAATAAAGGAACACAACCTTCTCTGTACTGATGGATTGTTACGAAACACAGCCCGAAATATCTCCCCCACTGATGACTGAAGCTAGATTCTGCCTAAAACAGACTGCTCTGTAATCCTCCTTTATGCTGAATAAACCTTTTTAATGAACTCATTGCATTAGTACCATAATGCTGTGCAGATGGTCTGGCTAGATTTGGGGGCCAGTTTAATGCCAGTCTAAATAGCTTCTCAACATTTACCATCATCTTAGAAGTTACTGGACCGAGAGTATCCAAAGATGGTGAAAACAGTATATATGTATTCTTCTTGTTTTCTTGGGAGTCCCCAGACTTTATAAAGTCAGTGGAAACGTATTTATTTTATTTTTAAACTTTGATTTTGTAGTGGGCAATTACTGCAGCTAACAGTGAGTTGTGGTGTTGAACAGAGCTCTGATATAGCTCCTTCCTGACCATACCCTTAATTAATGCCAGGCAATAAAAGGCACCTGGTTCACCTGGCTCCTTCTCTTGCTCTCCTCCTGTGTGCTACAGGCTGCTGAGCAGGTGAGTGCTTCTAACAGTTCACATGCAGTTTTAAATCCTGCAGTTTTGTTATATTGTTGTTTCCAGTTTATTTGTAGCTCCTGTTCTTTCTGGTTATTACCTGTACAAGGTGGTGTTACCTTATGACCTCAGTTTCCGTTTGATTTTTGTATGAACCTGCTTAATGTATTTCTCTTTTATATATAGGTACCCATGTAGCTGTTTCTCATTTTAATAGGACTAGTGCAATTCCCGTAGGAAATATGTATTCATACATTACATGCCACACTACAACGTCTGCAACTCCATAAAACACTTACTTTTCATAAGGTACGCACACCATCCAGCACATACACATTGAACATTGATATTCGCTGGAAACTTTTCGTATATTATTGGAAAATCGAACCTTGTAGCGCATTTTAAAACTCCGAAAGATAGGTAGGCGAAATAGACTTACAGGTGAGATGAGTCAGGTGTGGAAATCCAGAGTGAATTGGGTTACTGACCAGGTGTAGGCCTATCACACAATGGGGCGGAGCTCCCCTTAAAAGACGTACGATCGGAAACAGTGCAAAGCCACAACACGTTCTATGTAAATAATGATATTTTGAAAAATGAATTCAAAAATCTTCAAAATCAAGGATGCACAGCTTCGTGCCATGCGCAAGCCACATGCGAAATCTTAAGTCAGTCTGACTAACGGTCAGCAAGATATACCCTGGACACACACACACACACACACACACACACACACACACACACACACACACAGATACTTCTTGCTTTTATGGATAGATGATTTGCTTTATAGATAGATGCTTTTTTTCACTTAATGGCAATTGGGTTTGCCATTAAGTGATTTTTTATTTATTTTTTACTTTTTGCCCATTTATTTAGCCTTTGGTTTGTTTTGCAATGTTTCTGTGGTTGGTTTTGCTCCTGCTCTTGCCCTTTTTTTTGTCTTTGTGTTGCCCATTTCCCTTGGTTTTCCTCTCCATTTTTCATAGTACATTGCCTTTTTGTTCTTGTGTTTTTCCCCTTCACTGTTTGGTTTATTTCATTATTTTGTTAGCCAATTGGGATATGTTTTGTTTTTTGGTTCTTTGTAACAGTGTTTATTTTCAGGAGCTGGATGCTATCTTGATGAGTTCTTCCCACTTCATGCATGACTGCACTGGGACATGGTACTTAGACTGCTCCTTTACTGTGAGGTTTGCCATGCTGCACTGTGGGTGAGTATGTGGTAGCAACGCTGGGAACTCCTCTGTATAGTCTGACACTCAGCTGGGTTTTTTTAGGGCCCGAGCACCGACCAAATGTGTCTGCAAGGACTCTATTAGAATTGAAGTGATTATTATGTACCACATTAACTGGCTTTTTGGAGGCTTTAACATACTCAAAGATGTGACACTTCACACACACACATCAGATCTGGTGAAAATTTAGATATTTAAGGGTTCTTGCAAATGGGTGTGGCATAATATCTCAGTAGCGCCCCCCAAAAAAATTCAACTGAGTGCAACCCAATGGTGAGCTTCACCTCGACGAAAAAAATTTGGAAGGCAGATATAACATGCAGATGCCGACAAGAAGTCGGCTTTCTTGACTTGAATGAGCAATTTTAGGGCGTTTTGGGCCATTTCCTAGCTCCCTACCTTAACTAAGAGATTTAACCCTATCAACCTCAAATTTGGTAAGTACAATCTTAAGACCTTCATGGTAAGAAAAGCCTCAAGATGTTGATGTTTTATTGTTAATTTTCAGTAAATGGTGGAGCCCTGGTGGCACTGCAAACTTTGATAACTCACCATGAAACAGGAAGTTGCTCTAACTTCACTGTTCATTGTCCAATGTGCCCCAAACCCCATGTGTTCACTAGATCCACCTTGCACAAGGGGTTGATGATGCTTTGTGAAGATTGTGCATTGTTATTAAATGGTGTTGCTCTGGAGGCACTGTAAACTTTAACTACTTGAAGACTTGAGCTGATGCCATCCAGACCTGCAACCTTTCTTGACTTGATCTTCCTGTGTTCATTCCTCACCTGGTTTTTTTTGAGGGATGGGGTTTGTGGGTAAAGGGGTAAGACATTGGACAGTAGCTGTGCCAGATGTCTGTGAGCTAAATGTTGTGGAAAGCAGGGTGGTGGTAGAGGCGTGGTTTGGGCTGTATGCTATATGGATGATGTGCATCACAGAATTGAGACATGGGGTTAAGTTAAGTAATAGCTCATTAAAATGTACTAAAAGACAAATGTTCTTAAAGGTTGCTGCTTGTGCGTTCCCATCTTGGATTTGATTAACTTTTTTACATATATGACATGTAAACTCCCTTCTTTAGCAAAATAACATTAAAGAACCAATTCCCCAACCCACACTATTCAAATGACATCTACTGAGAGAAAATAAAGGGGTGGAACAGCCGCTGGCAGGGAATGTCATCGCTCTGACTCCAGTATAATGAAAGGCTTTATACGACAGGCTCTTTCTTTCAGCAAATGTTTGTAAAAGCTGCTGCAGAGGGTGAACTCAGGGTAATTTTGTAATAATTATGTTAAGAAATAATTTTTCTATCATGGATTTTTATAAATCATGAAGGTATATACATTTTTACAGTGTGCGTTGGGGTTCAGTATCCAATATTCCAAGGATACTTTGACATGGATCCGTCGTGGATCGAACCTTCTGATCAAGGCTATGATAGTTTTGGATTTTTCATTAGATTTAGTTTTTAATTCGTTTCGAATTTTTGTTTTCAAATTCAGTTAGTTTTAATTAGTTTTCAGAGTGAGTTTGCTAGTTTTAGTTTAATTTTTATTTTTTGAAAATGCTTAGTTTTAGTTTATATTAGTTTTAGTGTTTTTGTCATGGGCTATGTGTTGGTTGCGAGATACAAAGAGGTCATAATAAATTTTGCCTTTATTTCCTTTGTCTTATCGATCTTTCAGCACCACCGCAAAAAAAGTGATTAATAATATCAAGGCCAAATTAAAGACTTTCACTTGCACACAGTTCCACAGATTCCTGCAGCTAAGCTTGGATGAATATTTGCATTACAGTAAAAGCTAACATGATAACATGCCTCTAAGTTTGACTTTTTGCACCATTACAATACTTAAAGGCAACTTGTCACCATTCATGCATAAATGGAGCTGAAACAGGTGCATCCCAAATGTTTCAACATTAACATTTCTATATAACATAATAGTTATTATGGCTTTTTTGGGGAGGTGAGGTATGCACTATAGGCTCCCGTGGCCCCGTGACCTAAGCTTTTGTCCTTAATGGCATTTTTCCCCCCTTACATTACTTTTTACTTTTATACTTTCAATAGTTTTGAAACCAGTACTTTTATACGTTTACTTGAGTAAAGAGCTTGAGTTGATACTTCAACTTCTACAAAAGTATTTTTAAAGCCCAGTATCTATACTTTTACTTGAGTAATGAATGTGAATGCTTTTGACACCTCTGGTTTCCACCAAAAATGACTGCATTTTTTCTCTCTTAAATGCAGTCTATTTCACTCTGGCATTGTTTGCATAAAATGGTAAATACATTCAGAATCAAAGATAATATTTCAGCATTTAGCCACAGCAGTATTATGGAAGTGTTTTTGAGATTTGGAGATGGTGTCCTGGCTCCACCATAGTGAGTCAGTATGTGACCACACAGACACACATGCTAAAAATACTGGCTTCTAAGAGTATTTCTCTTGGGGAAAGAACTGGACCTCTTTCTTGGAATTCAAAGTTCACGATACATTCTTACATGGATTAAAAGCTTCCTGGGTCAGATGAATTATTTCAAACATGAATGCTGTGTGACAGCACCTTAATTGTTCTTGGCATTTTGAATATATGAGTGGAAAATAATTACTTCAGTGCAGACTGACAAACTGTGTAAAAAACTAAGACAAAAGAGACATCTGCTCTGTTCTGGGAAGCCCACCATGTCAAACAATCCTCCCCACACCCCAATGTCACATACATTATTCTGTTAGAGCTGTCACTCCACAACTGCCTCTTATGCTTAAATCAAATATTCACACTGTAATTACACCCCCTCTGTCTGCATTGTAGCTCAGAGGACAAACATGAAGCTCCATCAGCTGTCACATACTACTGATGACTGTTTGTCTTCCTCTTCAGACTTCTCCAGGGCTCTGATGAGTAATGTAATTCTTAAAGTGCATTAACAAATGTTGTTCTACAGAAAGCAACATTACATATATTTCTCTTTGCTGATTAGAAAAGAGAGGGCACAGAATCAGTGGAGCACTGGGAATTAAATTCTGTAGCTCAGGAATATAAAGGATTGATACGGTCTCACTAACCTTTAAGTTGGCTGCCATCCATGAAAAGTATTTTTCATTTTCTGCTGTCAATCAGTTTGAGAGTATCTCTTCTCTCTTTTTTTCAAATTGTGGACCTCCCATTTCCAGATGCAACTCTTCATATGTGACAACAGTGAAAGCTTCCTGTTCCACTGTTGGCCACAGATATGCGGTCGCCAGTAGCACTTCAGATTCCTCACTAAAGTCCTCTATTGTCCTTGTGTCTGCCAGCCAGAATATAGATTTACTAGACTTTTTTCTACAAACCCCCTCCCTGCAGGCCCAGAGCAGACGGGTTGTTTTTTGATGCACTGTGCAAGGTGATACCAAATTAAGTTAAGCTGAGTTAACTTCTCCACCATTGAAATGCAAATACTATTATTTATTTAAAGCTGCTCTGATCAATATTTGAATCTAACCTTGGATCAAATGACTTTGTTATGTGAAAGGTGTCACTGACAGTGATGGGGACTGTGTGGGCTGCACTTGATTACTATAAATGCTAAGTAGCAGACAATCGTTTGAATCAATGTAATATAATAATATTTTAGGAAAATACACCATAGACTGTATGTAATACACCACTTTTGACCACAATGTGGATTGCAATGGCAGAGAGGTAGGGATGGGTACCTTTCACATTTGAACCAATACGGTACCAACACCCGGTACCTGGGAATCGGTATCGGTACTCAACGGTACCAATTTTCGGTAGTTTTGCATTTGTTTATGTGGTAATAATAAATGTTAATTTGTTTAATAATAAAATCTCAATTTTTCAATTCAACATATTTATTTCTCAAAATATAAACTTTAAAAAATATATCAAAACAATATAACCTTTACAATGATGATTAAAATCATGTTTTTAAAGGGTCTCTTATTTGCATAAAAACCAATTGGTGCTGAGTTGGTAGTGACATTTCAATATATACAGTGTGTAATGATCCTTTGCAAATCTGAGACCCTATAAAAACAAATATAAATTCCAAAATGAAAATTGAAAATTATTTTTTCGATTTTAATGAAGACATTTTTGCATTTTAGTGTCACAGCCAGGGTCTAGATACTTATGTATATGAGATATTTCTGTATTTCAATTATAACACATTTGCAGAGATTTATACTTTTTTTTTTTACTCTTTAATCCATTTTAAATTGTCTGTACAAAAAGGGAATGCAGTATAGCTAGCAATGGATGGCTTGGCATACCTTAATCCTTCTCTCTCCCACACTGTCTTTCAGCTTTCTTTCTCTCCTTGGCATTCTGTAGTAATAGGCTAGCCCAATGCTAACACCACTCTTAGGTTAGCTTTAGTTAGAGTTCGTATTTTTTGCAGAACAGATGAGAGGAGAGTAAAATCCTTTTGACTTTTTATTTAAGACAATAATGAAAGAATGAATGATGTACATAGACCTTCTCTGTTCAGAAATCACAGGCTGCTAAGCAGTTAGCTGTAACCATCTCCCAGAAAAGGATACCTAACTTACTTTTACACAGAGTTTTATAATGTGAATGTGTGACTATCTGATTGGTTAAAACTGTTGGGGCAGCACCATGGTTTAGACTCGGCCCGCCCATTACGTTGGCACACAGGCTAGTCCTAGCCTCTTGGTGCTTCAGCTTCCGGTCACCGCCCTGTGGAAGAAAAAAAACCCAACAGCACACTTCTGTATCTTGTCTAGTGTTTGTCAGTGCCTATCTCCACCTGAGCCTGTGGCCTTGAATTGTTGCACAAAGAGTGATTCAGTGTTTCATCTGCCCTCAAATTTGTGGTTATGTGCAAAGCATTATCAGTATATCCTTTCTGTTGATACTCCTTATTTCTGTGTGCTGTGCCTGGCATATAAAATGTGCGTTTTATGCTTTACTAAATACATTTCTAAGCAGCATTTTACTAAAGGTCATAATGCTATAATATAATTTTATTAATCTCTAACAAGCACTTATTTAAATTAAATTGAATTAAATAAAATGTAAACACATATTATGACACCTCTCTCCAATGGACAAGTAAAAGCTCCAAAAAAGTTTAGTACAATTGAAGTTTTTCTAAGGCTTACAAGTGTCTTGACAGTGAAAATGACATACATTTCAAAAACACCAATGTAACAAAAACATAAAAAATTAAATGAAAACACATTATGACAACTCTCTCCAATGGACAAATATAAGCTAAAAAAAAGAAAAAGTAAATAGATTTGGATTGTCTTTGAATCATTCTTAGTTTGTCACCTGCCCTGGGACCACTTTGCCTTGGGAGACCCTACCAGGAGCTATTGCTCCCGACAACACAGCTCCCAGGGTCACTGGGGCATACAAACGCAAATAGAAGTAAATGGAATTGGATTTTTCCTTGGGAAGATAAACACAAGAGAGACCTTCTTCCAAGGCTTACAAGTGACTTGACAGTGAAAAGGACATATTTCAAAAACAACAATGTAACAAAACCATTAAAAAAAAAAAAAAAAAAAACACATTATGACACTTCTCCAATGGACATGGAAAAGCTCGAAAAAAAGTTTAGTACAATTGAAGTTTCCTTGGAAACATAAACACGAGAGAGACCTTCTTCCAATACTTACAAATGTCTTGACAGTGAAAATGACATAATTTTTCAAAATTTCAAAAACAACAATGACAAAATAAAATTAAAACACATATTATGACTTACCTCCAGTGGGCAAATGAAAGCTCCAAAAAAATGAAATAAAATTGGATTTTTACTTGGGAAGGTAAACACAAGAGAGACCTTCTTCCAAGGCTTACAAGTGTCTTTACAGTGGAAATGACATATATTCAAAGTTCATTCCATATATTCAATAATTAATTCCATATATTCAAGGTTCATTCCATATATTCAAGAATTAATTCCATATATTCAAAGTTTCATTCCATTCATTCCAGGTTCATTCCATATATTCAAGAATTTGTTCCATATATTCAAGAATTCATTGCATATATTCAAAGATTCATTCCATACATTCAAGGCTCATTCCATGTATTCAAGGCCCATTCCATGTATTCAAGGTTCATTCCATACATTCAAGGTTCATTCCATATATTCAAGAATTCATTCCATACATCCAAGGTTCATTCCATACATTCAAGGTTCATTCCATGTATTCAAGGCTCATCCCATGTATTCAAGGTTCATTCCATACATTCAAGGTTCATTCCATGTATTCAAGAATTCATTCAATATATTCAAGGTTCATTCCATAAATTCAAGGTTCATTCCATACATTCAAGGTTCATTCCATATATTCAAGAATTCATTCAATATATTCAAGGTTCATTCCATAAATTCAAGGTTCATTCCATTCATTCAAGGTTCATTCCATATATTCAAGAATTCATTCCATATATTCAAGGTTCATTCCATACATTCAAGGTTCATTCCATATATTCAAGGTTCATTCCATATATTCAAGAATTCATTGCATATATTCAAAGATTCATTCCATACATTCAAGGTTCATTCCATACATTCAAGAATTCATTCCATACATTCAAGGTTCATTCCATATATTCAAGGTTCATTCCATACATTCAAGGTTCATTCCATATATTCAAGGTTCATTCCATATATTCAAGAATTCATTCCATATATTCAAAGTTTCATTCCATTCATTCAAGGTTCATTTCCTATATTCAAGAATTCATTCCATATATTCAAAGTTCATTCCATACATTCAATGTTCATTCCATATATTCAAGGTTCATTCCATACATTCAAGGTTCATTCCATATATTCAAGAAGTCATTCAATATATTCAAGGTTCATTCCATACAATACAAGGTTCATTCCATATATTCAAGGTTCATTCCATATATTCAAGAATTCCATCAATATATTCAAGGTTCATTCCATACAATTCAAGGTTCATTCCATATATTCAAGGTTCATTCCATATATTCAAGAATTCATTCAATATATTCAAGCTTCATTCCATACAATTCAAAGTTCATTCCATATATTCAAGGTTCATTCCATATATTCAAGAATTAATTGCATATATTCAAAGATTCATTCCATACATTCAAGGTTAATTCCATATATTCAAGGTTCATTCCATACATTCAAGGTTCATTCCATATATTCAAGAATTCATTGCATATATTCAAAGATTTATTCCATACATTCAAGGTTCATTCCATACATTCAAGGCTCATTCCATGTATTCAAGGTTCATTCCATACATTCAAGGTTCATTCCATATATTCAAGAATTCATTCCATATATTCAAGAATTCATTGCATATATTAAAGATTCATTCCATACATTCAAGGTTCATTCCATACATCCAAGGTTCATTCCATACATTCAAGGTTAATTCCATATGTTCAAGGTTCATTCCATACATCCAAGGTTCATTCCATACATTCAAGGTTCATTCCATACATTCAAGGTTCATTCCATATATTCAAGAATTCATTCAATATATTCAAGGTTCATTCCATACAATTCAAGGTTCATTCCATTAATTCAAGGTTCATTCCATATATTCACGAATTCATTCCATATATTCAAGGTTCATTCCATACATTCAAGGTTCATTCCATATATTCAAGGTTCATTCCATATATTCAAGAATTCATTCCATTCATTCAAGGTTCATTACATACATTCAAGGTTAATTCCATATGTTCAAGGTTCATTCCATATATTCAAGGTTCATTCCATACATTCAAGGTTCATTCCATACATTCAAGAATTCATTCCATATATTCAAGGTTCATTCCATACATTCAAGGTTCATTCCATATATTCAAGAATTCATTCAATATATTCAAGGTTCATTCCATACAATTCAAGGTTCATTCCATATATTCAAGGTTCATTCCATTCATTCAAGGTTCATTCCATATATTCAAGAATTCATTCCATATATTCAAGGTTCATTCCATACATTCAAGGTTCATTCCATATATTCAAGGTTCATTCCATATATTCAAGAATTCATTCCATTCATTCAAGGTTCATTACATATATTCAAGGTTCATTCCATATATTCAAGGTTCATTCCACATATTCAAGAATTCGTTCCATATATTCAAGAATTCATTGCCTATACTAAAGATTCATTCCATACATTCAAGGTTCATTCCATACATTCAAGGTTCATTCCATATATTCAAGGTTCATTCCATATATTCAAGGTTCATTCCATACATCCAAGGTTCATTCCATACATTCAAGGTTAATTCCATATGTTCAAGGTTCATTCCATATATTCAAGGTTCATTCCATTCATTCAAGGTTCATTCCATATATTCAAGAATTCATTCAATATATTCAAGGTTCATTCCATATATTCAAGGTTCATTCCATATATTCAAGAATTCATTCCATATATTCAAAGATTCATTCCATACATTCAAGGTTCATTCCATATTTTCAAGAATTCATTGCATATATTCAAAGATTAATTCCATATATTCAAGAATTCATTCAATATATTCAAGGTTCATTCCATTCATTCAAGGTTCATTCCATACATTCAAGAATTCATTCCATACATTCAAGAATTCATTCCATATATTCAAGAATTCATTGCATATTTTCTAAGATTCATTCCATACATTCAAGGTTCATTCCATATATTCAAGAATTCATTGCATATTTTCTAAGATTCATTCCATACATTCAAGGTTCATTCCATATATTCAAGAATTCATTCCATATATTCAAGGTTCATTCCATATATTCAAGAAATCATTCCATACATTCAATGTGCATTCCATATATTCAAGATTCTTTCCATACATTCAAGGTTCATTCCATATATTCAAGAATTCATTGCATATATTCAAGGTTCATTCCATACATTCAAGGTTCATTCCATATATTCAAGAATTCATTCAATATATTCAAGTTTCATTCCATACATTCAAGGTTCATTCCATATATTCAAGGTTCATTCCATACATTCAAGGTTCATTTCATATATTCAAGGTTCATTCCATTCATTCAAGGTTCATTCCATATATTCAAGAATTCATTCCATATATTCAAGGTTCATTCCATATATTCAAGAAATCATTCCATACATTCAATGTGCATTCCATATATTCAAGATTCTTTCCATACATTCAAGGTTCATTCCATATATTCAAGAATTCATTGCATATATTCAAGGTTCATTCCATACATTCAAGGTTCATTCCATATATTCAAGAATTCATTCAATATATTCAAGTTTCATTCCATACATTCAAGGTTCATTCCATATATTCAAGGTTCATTCCATACATTCAAGGTTCATTCCATATATTCAAGGTTCATTCCATTCATTCAAGGTTCATTCCATATATTCAAGAATTAATTCCATATATTCAAGAATTCATTCTATATATTCAAGAATTCATTGCACATATTCAATGATTCATTCCAAATATTCAAGGTTTATTCCATAAATTCAAGGTTCATTCCATATATTCAAGGTTCATTCCATACATTCAAGGTTCATTCCATATATTCAAGAATTCATTCAACACATTCAAAGTTTCATTCCATTCATTCAAGGTTCATTCCATTTATTCAAGAATTCATTGCATATATTCAAAGATTCATTCCATACATTCAAGGTTCATTCCATATATTCAAGAATTCATTCAATATATTCAAGGTTCATTCCATACATTCAAGGTTCATTCCATTTATTCAAGGTTCATTCCATATATTCAAGTTTCTTTCCATATATTCAAGGTTCATTCCATATATTCAAGGTTCATTCAATATATTCAAGGTTCATTCCATACATTCAAGGTTCATTCCATATATTCAAGGTTCATTCCATACATTCAAGGTTCATTCCATATACTCAAGGTTCATTCCATACATTCAAGGTGCTTTCCATATATTCAAGGTTCATTCCATACATTTAAGGTTCTTTCCATATATTCAAGGTTCATTCCATACATTCAAGGTTCATTCCATACATTTAAGGTTCTTTCCATATATTCAAGGTTCATTCCATACATTCAAGGTTCATTCCATACATTCAAGGTTCCTTCCATATATTCAAGAATTTGTTCCATATATTCAAGAATTCATTGCCTATATTAAATATTCATTCCATACATTCAAGGTTCATTCCATATATTCAAGGTTCATTCCATACATTCAAGGTTCATTCCATATATTCAAGGTTCATTCCATTCATTCAAGGTTCATTCCATACATTCAAGGTTCATTCCATATATTCAAGGTTCATTCCATTCATTCAAGGTTCATGCCATATATTCAAGGTTCATTCCATTCATTCAAGGTTCATTCCATATATTCAAGAATTAATTCCATATATTCAAGAATTCATTCTATATATTCAAGAATTCATTGCACATATTCAATGATTCATTCCAAATATTCAAGGTTCATTCCATAAATTCAAGGTTCATTCCATATATTCAAGGTTCATTCCATACATTCAAGGTTCATTCCATATATTCAAGAATTCATTCAACACATTCAAAGTTTCATTCCATTCATTCAAGGTTCATTCCATTTATTCAAGAATTCATTGCATATATTCAAAGATTCATTCCATACATTCAAGGTTCCTTCCATTTATTCAAGGTTCATTCCATACATTCAAGGTTCATTCCATATATTCAAGAATTCATTCCATATATTCAAGGTTCATTCCATATATTCAAGAAATCATTCCATACATTCAATGTGCATTCCATATATTCAAGATTCTTTCCATACATTCAAGGTTCATTCCATATATTCAAGAATTCATTGCATATATTCAAGGTTCATTCCATACATTCAAGGTTAATTCCATATATTCAAGAATTCATTCAATATATTCAAGTTTCATTCCATACATTCAAGGTTCATTCCATATATTCAAGGTTCATTCCATACATTCAAGGTTCATTCCATATATTCAAGGTTCATTCCATTCATTCAAGGTTCATTCCATATATTCAAGAATTCATTCCATATATTCAAGGTTCATTCGATATATTCAAGAAATCATTCCATACATTCAATGTGCATTCCATATATTCAAGATTCTTTCCATACATTCAAGGTTCATTCCATATATTCAAGAATTCATTGCATATATTCAAGGTTCATTCCATACATTCAAGGTTCATTCCATATATTCAAGAATTCATTCAATATATTCAAGTTTCATTCCATACATTCAAGGTTCATTCCATATATTCAAGGTTCATTCCATACATTCAAGGTTCATTCCATATATTCAAGGTTCATTCCATTCATTCAAGGTTCATTCCATATATTCAAGAATTAATTCCATATATTCAAGAATTCATTCTATATATTCAAGAATTCATTGCACATATTCAATGATTCATTCCAAATATTCAAGGTTTATTCCATAAATTCAATGTTCATTCCATATATTCAAGGTTCATTCCATACATTCAAGGTTCATTCCATATATTCAAGAATTCATTCAACACATTCAAAGTTTCATTCCATTCATTCAAGGTTCATTTCATTTATTCAAGAATTCATTGCATATATTCAAAGATTCATTCCATACATTCAAGGTTCATTCCATATATTCAAGAATTCATTCAATATATTCAAGGTTCATTCCATACATTCAAGGTTCATTCCATATATTCAAGGTTCATTCCATATATTCAAGTTTCTTTCCATATATTCAAGGTTCATTCCATATATTCAAGGTTCATTCAATATATTCAAGGTTCATTCCATACATTCAAGGTTCATTCCATTCATTCAAGGTTCATTCCATACATTCAAGAATTAATTCCATATATTCAAGAATTCATTCCATACATTCAATGTGCATTCCATATATTCAAGATTCTTTCCATACATTCAAGGTTCATTCCATATATTCAAGAATTCATTCAATATATTCAAGGTTCATTCCATACATTCAAGGTTCATTCCATACATTCAAGGTTCATTCCATATATTCAAGAATTCATTCAATATATATTCAAGGTTCATTCCATACATTCAAGGTTCATTCCATATATTCAAGGTTCATTCCATATATTCAAGAATTCATTGCATATATTCAATGATTCATTCCATACATTCAAGGTTCATTCCATAAATTCAAGGTTCATTCCATATATTCAAGAATTCATTGCCTATATTAAAGATTCATTCCATACATTCAAGGTTCATTCCATAAATTCAAGATTCATTCCATACATTCAAGGTTCATTCCAAATATTCAAGGTTCATTCCATAAATTCAAGGTTCATTCCATATATTCAAGGTTCATTCCATACATTCAAGGTTCATTCCATATATTCAAGAATTCATTCAACACATTCAAAGTTTCATTCCATTCATTCAAGGTTCATTCCATTTATTCAAGAATTCATTGTATATATTCAAAGATTCATTCCATACATTCAAGGTTCCTTCCATTTATTCAAGGTTCATTCCATACATTCAAGGTTCATTCCATATATTCAAGAATTCATTCCATATATTCAAGGTTCATTCCATATATTCAAGAAATCATTCCATACATTCAATGTGCATTCCATATATTCAAGATTCTTTCCATACATTCAAGGTTCATTCCATATATTCAAGAATTCATTGCATATATTCAAGGTTCATTCCATACATTCAAGGTTAATTCCATATATTCAAGAATTCATTCAATATATTCAAGTTTCATTCCATACATTCAAGGTTCATTCCATATATTCAAGGTTCATTCCATACATTCAAGGTTCATTCCATATATTCAAGGTTCATTCCATTCATTCAAGGTTCATTCCATATATTCAAGAATTCATTCCATATATTCAAGGTTCATTCGATATATTCAAGAAATCATTCCATACATTCAATGTGCATTCCATATATTCAAGATTCTTTCCATACATTCAAGGTTCATTCCATATATTCAAGAATTCATTGCATATATTCAAGGTTCATTCCATACATTCAAGGTTCATTCCATATATTCAAGAATTCATTCAATATATTCAAGTTTCATTCCATACATTCAAGGTTCATTCCATATATTCAAGGTTCATTCCATACATTCAAGGTTCATTCCATATATTCAAGGTTCATTCCATTCATTCAAGGTTCATTCCATATATTCAAGAATTAATTCCATATATTCAAGAATTCATTCTATATATTCAAGAATTCATTGCACATATTCAATGATTCATTCCAAATATTCAAGGTTTATTCCATAAATTCAAGGTTCATTCCATATATTCAAGGTTCATTCCATACATTCAAGGTTCATTCCATATATTCAAGAATTCATTCAACACATTCAAAGTTTCATTCCATTCATTCAAGGTTCATTTCATTTATTCAAGAATTCATTGCATATATTCAAAGATTCATTCCATACATTCAAGGTTCATTCCATATATTCAAGAATTCATTCAATATATTCAAGGTTCATTCCATACATTCAAGGTTCATTCCATATATTCAAGGTTCATTCCATATATTCAAGTTTCTTTCCATATATTCAAGGTTCATTCCATATATTCAAGGTTCATTCAATATATTCAAGGTTCATTCCATACATTCAAGGTTCATTCCATTCATTCAAGGTTCATTCCATACATTCAAGAATTAATTCCATATATTCAAGAATTCATTCCATACATTCAATGTGCATTCCATATATTCAAGATTCTTTCCATACATTCAAGGTTCATTCCATATATTCAAGAATTCATTCAATATATTCAAGGTTCATTCCATACATTCAAGGTTCATTCCATACATTCAAGGTTCATTCCATATATTCAAGAATTCATTCAATATATATTCAAGGTTCATTCCATACATTCAAGGTTCATTCCATATATTCAAGGTTCATTCCATATATTCAAGAATTCATTGCATATATTCAATGATTCATTCCATACATTCAAGGTTCATTCCATAAATTCAAGGTTCATTCCATATATTCAAGAATTCATTGCCTATATTAAAGATTCATTCCATACATTCAAGGTTCATTCCATAAATTCAAGATTCATTCCATACATTCAAGGTTCATTCCATATATTCAAGAATTCATTCAATATATTCAAGGTTCATTCCATAATATCGATGCCATAATATATATATATATATATATATATATATATATATATATATATATATATATATATATATATATATATATACATACATATAGAGAGTTCTGTGCAAAAGTTTTCGGCAGTGTGAACAAATGCCTAGAAGAATTGATGCTGATTTGAAGGCAAAGGGTGGTTACATTAAATATTGATATTGATTTTTCTGTCGTTCACTCACTTTGCATTTTGTTATTTGATTAAAAAAAACGAATTAATTTGATTTTTGAAAGCATTGTTATTTTACAGCATTTTTTCCACACCTGCCTAAAACCCTTGCGCAGTACTGTACATATATGTTTATGTATATGTATATATATATATATATATATATATATATAACAAGAAGCATATGATGACACCTATCTCCAATGGACAAGGAAAAGCTCCAAAACAGTTTCGTACAATTGAAGTTTTCCTTGGGAAGATAAACACAAGAGAGACCTTCTTCCAAGGCTTACAAGTGTCTTATTTATATATATTTTGATTATTCTTCCATCCATTCACTTTTCTTTGTTTTTTGGATAAAAATATTATCAATTCTTTTTTTGATAGCATTCTTATTTTATAGCATTTTTCACACCTGCCTAAAACTTACCTTGTTAACAACATCACAAAAACAAACTTTCTAAAAGTGACTGTCACTTTAGCAAGAGAAAAACAGACTGTCTGTGTGTTCTGTGTTCTAATTTATGTCCAAACATTAGAACACAGAACACATGGAACCCCGAGAAACAAAAACACACACTTTATCATTTCAAATCATAACATCATTGAGAAATATGTTTTGAAAGATTAATTTTATATGTCAAGGTGGATTTTCATTGTGAAAAATAATACAAGACAGTTCTGTGCAAAAGTCTTCAGCAGTGTGAACAAATGCCTAGAAGAATTTATGCTGATTTGAAGGCAAAGGATGGTCACATTAAATATTGATATTGATTTTTTCCATTCACTCACTTTGCATTTAGTTTTTGATTTTAAAAAATTAATCAATTCTATTTTTAAAAGCATTCTTATTTTATAGCATTTTTTCACACCTGCCTAAAACTTACCTTGTTAACAACATCACAAAAACAAACTTCCTAAAAGTGACTGTCACTTTAGCAAGAAACAAAATCCTCTAATAGGGAATCTAAACAGCACAAGGTGGTCTCTAAAGTTCATGGTGAGCAGATAAATAAAGATCCCTCACTATGTTAAACTCATAGTGGGCTTCAGGAGAGGACATAGACCATCTCCAAACAAATTCAGAGACAGCAACCTTGCACTGCAATACAGTAACCAAAATATGACATAACTTAGTCTGAGCACGTCGATCCCTACCTCTTTCAGCGTTATATTCAGGACTCTGCACAGGGCTCTGGCAACATGCAGGGAAAAGGCTTCCACTTTCTCCTTGTCTCTCCTTGATCCACAGGTTTCACAAAATAAAATAAAAATACATAACATGTAAAAACTCTGAATAGTATTTCCAATCCAACCAGATCCACAGTGTGTCTGCCCAGTGGTCTGTCCAGTCTGTGGAGAGCACACACTCTAAATGGACTCTAATACTTAAACTGTGTTTAAACAGACTATTCGTGTGTTCTGTGTTCTAATTTATGTCCAGACATTAGAACACAGAACACATGGAACCCTGAGACACAAAAACACACACATCATCATTTCAAATCATAACATCATCGAGATATATGTTTTGAAAGATTCATTTTATATGTCAAGGTGGATTTTCATTGTGAAAAATAATCTCTTGCAATCTGCACTGCATTCTTTCAATACTTACTTCAATAAATCCATCTGGGATATAAAGTTCAACCCATTAGGAGCCTAACTGACACAGTACTTGAAATAAGCTTCATATCACAGTATTTAGTATACACACACACACACACACACACACACACACACACACATATATATATATATATATATATATATATATATATATATATAAAACAAGAGGCATATTATGACACCTCTCTCCAATGGACAAGGAAAAAATTCATCAATTCGATTTTTGAAAGCATTATTTCTTATTTTACAGCATTTTTTCCACACCTGCCTAACACCTTTGCGCAGTACTGTATGTTTATATATATATATATATAAAACAAGAGGCATATTATGACACCTCTCTCCAATGGACGAGGAAAAGTTCCAAAAAAGTTTAGTACAATTGAAGTTTTCCTTGGGAAGATAAACAAAAGAGAGACCTTCTTCCAAGGCTTACAAGTGTCTTGACAGTGGAAATTACATACATTTCAAAAACAACAATGACATGAAATAAAATTAAAACACATTTTAACTTACCTGCAGTGGGCAAATAAAAGCTCCAAACCAATGAAATAAAATTGGATTTTTCCTTGGGAAGATAAACACAAGAGAGACCTTCTTCCAAGGCTAACAAGTGTCTTATTTATATATATTTTGATTATTCTTCCATCCATTCACTTTTCTTTTTTTTTAAATAAAAATATGATCAATTCTATTTTTGAATGCATTCTTATTTTATAGCGTTTTTTCATGATTTCAACTTTTTTGTCATTTTGACTTTTTTTTCATGATTTCAACTTTTTTTTTGTCATTTTGACTTTTCATGATTTCAACTTTTTTGTCATTTTGACTTTATCATGATTTCAACTTTTTTTTTGTCACTTTGACTTTTTTTTTTAATCATGACTTCAACTTTTTTTTGTCATTTTGACTTTTTTTTCTTGATTTCAACTTTTTTTCTCTTTCTTTCTTATGTCATAACATTTTTTCACACCTGCCTAAAACTTACCTTGTTAACAATATCACAAAAACAAACTTCCTAAAAGTGACTGTCACTTTATCAAGAAACAAAATCCTCTAATGAGGAATCTAAACAGCACAAGGTGGTCTCTACAGTTCATGGTGAGCAGATAAATAAAGATCCCTCACTATGTTAAACTCATAGTGGGCTTCAGGAGAGGACATACACCATCACCTAACAAATTCAGAGACAGCAACCTTGCACTGCAATACAGTAACCAAAATATGACATAACTTAGTCTGAGCATGTCGATCCCTACCTCTTTCAGCGTTATATTCAGGACTCTGCACAGGGCTCTGGCAACATGCAGGGAAAAGGCTTCCACTTTCTCCTTGTCTCTCCTTGATCCACAGGTTTCACAAAATAAAATAAAAATACATAACATGTAAAAACTCTGAATAGTATTTCCAATCCAACCAGATCCACAGTGTGTCTGCCCAGTGGTCTGTCCAGTCTGTGGAGAGCACACACTCTAAATGGACTCTAATACTTAAACTGTGTTTAAACAGACTATTCGTGTGTTCTGTGTTCTAATTTATGTCCAGACATTAGAACACAGAACACATGGAACCCTGAGACACAAAAACACACACATCATCATTTCAAATCATAACATCATCGAGAGATATGTTTTGAAAGATTCATTTTATATGTCAAGGTGGATTTTCATTGTGAAAAATAATCTCTTGCAATCTGCACTGCATTCTTTCAATACTTACTTCAATAAATCCATCTGGGATATAAAGTTCAACCCATTAGGAGCCTAACTGACACAGTACTTGAAATAAGCTTAATATCACAGTATTTAGTATATACACACACATATATATATATATAACAAGAGGCATATTCTGACACCTCTCTCCAATGGACAAGGAAAAAATTCATCAATTCGATTTTTGAAAGCATTATTTCTTATTTTACAGCATTTTTTCCACACCTGCCTAACACCTTTGCGCAGTACTGTATGTTTATGTATCTATATATATATATATATATATATATATATATATATATATAAAACAAGAGGCATATTATGACACCTCTCTCCAATGGACGAGGAAAAGTTCCAAAAAAGTTTAGTACAATTGAAGTTTTCCTTGGGAAGATAAACAAAAGAGAGACCTTCTTCCAAAGCTTACAAGTGTCTTGACAGTGGAAATTACATACATTTCAAAAACAACAATGACATGAAATAAAATTAAAACACATTTTAACTTACCTGCAGTGGGCAAATAAAAGCTCCAAACCAATGAAATAAAATTGGATTTTTCCTTGGGAAGATAAACACAAGAGAGACCTTCTTCCAAGGCTAACAAGTGTCTTATTTATATATATTTTGATTATTCTTCCATCCATTCACTTTTCTTTTTTTTTTAAATAAAAATATGATCAATTCTGTTTTTGAATGCATTCTTATTTTATAGCTTTTTTTCATGATTTCAACTTTTTTGTCATTTTGACTTTTTTTTCATGATTTCAACTTTTTTTTTTGTCATTTTGACTTTTTTTTCTTGATTTCAACTTTTTTTCTCTTTCTTTCTTATTTCATAACATTTTTTTACACCTGCCTAAAACTTACCTTGTTAACAATATCACAAAAACAAACTTCCTAAAAGTGACTGTCACTTTATCAAGAAACAAAATCCTCTAATGAGGAATCTAAACAGCACAAGGTGGTCTCTACAGTTCATGGTGAGCAGATAAATAAAGATCCCTCACTATGTTAAACTCATAGTGGGCTTCAGGAGAGGTAATACACCATCACCTAACAAATTCAGAGACAGCAACCTTGCACTGCAATACAGTAACCAAAATATGACATAACTTAGTCTGAGCATGTCGATCCCTACCTCTTTCAGCGGACTCTGCACAGGGCTCTGGCAACATGCAGGGAAAAGGCTTCCACTTTCTCCTTGTCTCTCCTTGATTCACAGGTTTCACAAAGTAAAAAAAACAACAACTACATAACATGTAAAAACTTTGAATAGTATTTCCAATCCAACCAGATCCACAGTGTGTCTGCCCAGTGGTCTGTCCAGTCTGTGGAGAGCACACACTCTAAATGGACTCTAATAGACTTAAACTGTGTTTAAACAGACTGTCTGTGTGTTCTGTGTTCTAATGTATGTCCAGACATTAGAACACAGAACACATGGAACCCTGAGACACAAAAACACACACTTTATCATTTCAAATCATAACATCATCGAGAAATATGTTTTGAAAGATTCATTTTATATGTCAAGGTGGATTTTCATTGTGAAAAATAATCTCTTGCAATCTGCATTGCATTATTTCAATACTTACTTCAATAAATCCATCTGGGATATAAAGTTCAACCCATTAGGAGCCTCAGTATACATTTTGACAATTTCTTGTGACTTCAACTTTTTTTTCTCATTATTTTGACTATTTTCTACTTATTTTGACTTTTTTTTTTTTTTACTAAATTAATAAATACATCTGAAAACAAGCTCTATTTGTTGTTTTACATTTGACCATAGTGGCATTGGACTTGGGGAACTCAGTGATGACTCAGTTGCCCCAGATGTTCTGTTAAAATATCACTGAATTCTCCCTGATTGGCTGGGGATTTAGCAGTTAAGGAGGTGTCTCTATGTGAGATTGTGATCATGCAATGCTTACAATCCAACCATGAGGCAGGAAGCTCAACACAAATGAAGCTTTTGGTATCATGGCAGCTGGAGAAAAGGGCAGTTGGTTAATAACACCACATTTCAGTTTTCACCAGCTTTATGCTCAATTAAGACTCAGAGAATTTAACCTTTCATCATCGTGGATCCTGGTCCTGATGAGCAGTTTGTAAAGCCCCTTGAGGCAAATTAGTGATTTGTGATATTAGGCAATATGAATAAAACAGACTTGACTTGCAGGAAAGATCACTGAAGGTTTCCTTGAAAGATTCTTCTTTTCTCATTTCCTCCTTTGAGCTTGTAAGAGTCCCAGACTTTGCTTCCCCGAGGAGTGATTCTGTAAAGTGATCTTTGTCAACAGGGCTCACGTGGTTTCCTTCTTATGATCTCTAGGGCTGATTTCTTTATTCTTTTATTGCTTCCTTTTCCTAATTTCTGGCTATTTTGAAACTGCTTTTGTGGGGTTTTGATGTCCTTCTTTGTTTGAGCTTATTATTATCAGAATCATCTTTATTGGCCAGGTACGTGTGCAGACATGAAGGCGGAGCAAAGTTAAAAGGCAAATTTCCGCCTTCAGTTGGAGGCTGGGGTGGTGATGGGTCAAACAAATGGTTGACTTTCACCCAGGAGAGCGGGTTCACATTCTATGTGAAAACAAAAGTATTCAATTTTAACTTAAATTATGTTGTTTACGTTAGTTAAGTTACACCTGGATGGAGGGCAGGTCCCAATGATTTTTTTTCTGAAGACCAGATTGTCCATTGCCGTCTTTCCCTGCCATGTTTCCTGGTCGATCAAAATCAGACAGTAATGGAAGTGCAGAAAAAGACTGAATGATGGCAGTGAAAAAAACTGGATGAGGAGCTCCTGAGGCAGGTTAAATTTAGGGGGAGTTGGCGGGCTATTCCTAAAGTCCACTGTCATCTCCACTGTCTTGAGCGGGTTCAGTTTCTTTCTGGCTGCTTTTCCAGTCTGGAATACTGTCAAAGAAAGAGCACAAAGTCAAAGAGTCTTTTGCCCAAGTTGTAGGTGATGGCTGTCAGTGAATCAACTTTCCTCAGTTCCTGCTTGAGCAAATTCAAGCACCTTGTTCAGGTCTTTATTTAATCTGGGCCATTACTTGGCATCACTCACCTTGGGCCATTTGATCCTTTACTTCACTGGCTTGGATGGGCTTAGTTTATGCCCCGCAACATCCACCACACCTTTCAGGGGCTCCCATTACACATAAGATACAACTCCTTTAGCCTTATGTCCCTGTATAGGACTAGTAGTTCTACTCTAAGCTTCACTACTCCACTGTTCCTAATGATGAGCCAATACAATATGAAAAATAAACTTCAGCCACTTTTATTTATTTAGATCCATATGTCTGTTGACTTGGCCTTCCATTTTACTCTCACAAATGAAAATAAACACTAAAATACCTGCATTCATTTGAAGGGAGCAATCAATTCTCCAGTGGAGTACCAAGTAAATGTATTGATGGCCTCTATAGGGACAGCAAATAGCCATGCTACATTCATGCAAACCTGGCTGCCAGTTGTTGACACAAATGTTGGACAGACAGTTGCCAGCATTGCCATTCTTAGGATCCACGTCTAGCGGAGGAAAGACTCCTGAATAATGGCTGATAAATAACTAACACCAGTCTTCAACATCAAAGGCATGGTACCTGGGGATAGCTGCATATATTACTCACTCAGCATCATTGTCTCCCTATTACCACTAAATCCATTTGCCTCATGGGCCAACAGAGACATGGCAGGTCTGATGCCAAGCTCTTGGATTAACACTATGTGGTTTTGGTCAAAAATGCTGGAATAGCCAGCTTTTGCTTCACTGTCAAACCTTTTCCAAATGGTACAACATAACAATTGCAATCATATCATTGCCTGTGGCTTTTGAGCCAGCACATATTCATGCATATCATCAGTCCCAGCTCTGAGATTATCAAGAGCACTCAAGCTAAAATGTGGAAATAATCAGCAAATGGCTGAAATATTGATGTTAACTATCTCCTATCCAGATCTAAACAGCAGTGTACTCATGTTCTAGACCCCTGAGGATGAGATGAGTGTGTGTCCTATGTCAGTGTGTGTGCATGCATGTGTGTGTGTTGGTTGGGGGAAGGGGCAGGTTGCCGAGCACACAACACAATGACATCACCATCTGTTAGAGCAGAGGAAACCTGGGCCAGCTTTGCTCTGCTGTACTGTACACTGATCTACAAATGTGTCCATGTGGGTCCTCACAGATGTGATCGTTGCCGACAGATGTTTACCCTTTCTATACCCACATCAGTGGAGAGTAGATAAAAGCCCCAAAATGCAGATTAACTCAGCAATTCTTTTCCTGGGATTCATTAGATTCAACTTTGCTTCAGAGACATCATGGCATTATTGTCCCTGTGCGTCATAAACAGTAGCTTCCTGTCCCTGTGGGATCATTGGCTTTGTTTAAGATTATTGATATAGGAGGACTACAGCCATTTTAATCTGATTCACTGAGAGGATTCCACTTGGTATGATTGTAGCTCATGCACATGATATAAATATACTATGACATTTTGCACAGGTTTTTTAAAAAATTGTTTTTCTATCTAGCTAGCTAGCCAACTCTTTCGTCTAAAAAGTCACGACATACATAGATGTAAAATCATGCAATGAATAGCAACAATATAATATAAAATAATATTATATTTTCTTTATCATTACTAGAAATTACAATAATTCACAATCAGTATACAAAATCAAAATCCATACATAATATTTATGAAAAATGTTTTTACAATCTTATAAATGATTCCACAGTTTTACACCAACAGCTAAAGTCCATATCTCCTTTAAAGTAGTCCGTGCATACTGATGCCGTAAATGAAATTAAATGGAATTTGATTAATTAATTAAAATAAATGATTTTTTCTCTATGGTAGTAGTCCTCTTAACTGAAAACAAACAACTTTTGTACATTTTCTCTGCTAATGATAATGACTAACTCAATCAAATCTTTAAGTTTCAATAGTCCTGACTCAATTTGCAAAAAATCAAAATTTTCACTATAATTCAGTGTTGCGCACCAACAAACAAGGCAGAACAGCAGTCAAAAGACAATTTTTATGAAACATTACAACAAGTCATGAACAAACAGAGGAAAAAGGACATCATTATACTGACAGGAGACTTTAATGCCAAGATAACACCGGAAAAGAGAAAGTAAGATCTCACCAAGATGTCAGAGTAAAAAGAAGTCACAGACCACCATCTCCTAATAGGTACTCTCTGATTGAAGAAAATCACAAATACAGCTAGAAAAACCAGCACAAGATATAATGTCAGTCTCCTCCCAGTCCAGAAAGTCCAAGCAAGAAAAGAGAAATTCCAACTCAGTCTCTCCAACTGGTTCCACACACTGAGTCAACTTGAAGAACGAAAACAAAGCGTGGACAGAGCATGATGCCTGTGGAGAACACTACGCAAAGTACAAAAAGATAGCCTCAACAATAGTCGGATGAGGGCCACAAAAGCACAACAAAATTACTCCATTGCAGACAGACAAGTAAAGAAAGTATCAGGAAAGACAAAAGGCGATTCAACAATCTAGCGACTCAGGCTGAAGAAGCAGAAGAAACAACATGAAGAAACTTTACGATACCTCACGGACATTGGCAGGCAAGTACAAAATCCAAGACAGACCATCTTGGAAAGAAGCAGAAAAGATAGCACAATACCGAACCATATGGAGGAAGCTAGTGAACTACCCAAACGCCCCAAACCCCAAAGAGCAGGGGGTTTAAGTCAAAGTAAGGGTTTAAGTCAAAGTAAGTCAGTCCTGACTCAGTTACCAGTCTGTTGGTGTGCTCTTTGGAATCCATGTTATGAATAATTGTTACTGCTTTCTTCCGTATCTTTTTTTTATTTTTTAGATAATTCCTCTTATATGGGAATAGTTATTTTCTTTATGATTGTGACCTGAGGCTGTTACTGCATGCAAGGACAGGTAAGGAAATACCATTTTAGCATGTTGTTTCAGAGGTTTGAAGCATGGAAACAATGTTCTTGAACAATTTGACGTCACATTAGGCATCTTCAGCACTTGATGCTCCACCTGTTGAACCCTACCCTACAATGCACTATTGCTTGGATTCAGGATGAAGGCCAAATGTATAGAACAAGTGTCTACCTGTTGACCTCTCACATTACATTTTAGCCTGAACAAGTTAATACAGGTGCATCTCAATAAATTAGAATATTATAGAACATTTATTTATGTCAGTAATTAAATTCAAAAAGTGGAAATAACATATTATAAAAGTACATTACACACAGAATTTAACATTCCATGTCTTAATTTATTTAATTTCTTCTAATTATAATGATAATGGCTTACATTTAATGAAGACCTAAAATTCAGTTTCTCAAAAAAATGTTTGTTTAATGTGGAAATGTTAGCCTCTGAAAAGTATCTATCTTTCTATCTATATGCACTCAATGCTTGGTTGGGGCTATTTGACTTGAACTACTGGAAATGGACTTTTCAATGATATTCTAATTTATTGAGATGCACCTGTATACATTGGCCGCTTGTGAACCATAGATAACGTGTAATAATGCTGGATGGGAGCATCAGCAATAGTGGACTACAAGTCTTTTTCTGAGTTCAGACAGGTAGAAAACTGACAAGAGTGCAGATAGTGAAATCAAAAAAAGATTTCCCATTCCAAAGGCAAGACAAGCCTATTCAATAACCAACTCGAGCATTGTTGACAGAGCTGAAATATGACAGAAAAATGACATCCCAGGTATCAGCTCACATCTCAAGGTGATCAGGACTTTTTGAGCGCCTGGTATGCTGCTGGAGATATGGGGAGTCTCTGTCAATGCAGTCATATCTCCTACTTTTCATGCCAAGCCTGACATCGCTTTCAAGCTTATCATTTTGAGAATGGTTTTGCATATGAAATGACTTCACAGTGACATTTCAGGGTACCAGATCTTTGAGGTATTTTAGTCAAAAACGTCTCTTAGAGGAGACACTGAGATGTAGCTGCAGCGTATACAACACAAGCCCTGTTTTTCTATGCTTGTCCGCAACATCAGACTAAACAACACAACACAAATGGATAAATTTCCCTGACTGGAGAGACACCCCTGTAGTGTTTTGATGCTTAAATTGAGTACAGAGTAGGTTGTCAGTCCTCACGCAGTATTTACTGAATCACAAACAAGCTCTTTTCCTTACATCAGAAGGAAGCTGTTGAAGGTAGGAATGGCATTTCTTCAATGCATAGCGAGCTGTCACCTCTTCATACTGTGAATAGAAGATGTCAAACTGGACTCAACAGCCTGTGAAAGGCAGTAAACAGCATTGTTGTCAGTCTGATTCATCCCTACACTGATATAAAGCTGCTTAATCGTCTCACATCTGGAGTCCTGGCAACAATCTGCAATAGAATGACAGTGCAGTTTGCCAGCTTCTTTCTACTGCCTAAATGCAGAGCATAGGCATACAAGCACTAGAGTTGAACTTCTCCTATAATACAGTGTTACATTGGAGATCAATCAGTTTCAACTGCAACTCCTCTGGTGCTGTTTTGGGGTCTTGTATGAAGGGACATGACACCAGTTGAAGTGACTTGTCAATTTTTCCAAAATCAGAACCGACGGCTGAAGTCTTCATGCAGGTCGTCCAGTGATTTCCTGTATTTTTTCCTATGTCGAGGGTCCTCGTTTAGCATAGCCAGTGTGGGGAAATGCGTGAATGACTTGGTTGACATTTGCTTTGAGAATAAAGCTAGCTTGGTTTTGAATGCTCTAACATTTGTGTACATTTCAGCACAAACAGGTCTTTCCCTTGTAGCTTCACGTTCAGCTCATTCATGTGTGTCAGTATGTCCACAGCAAAAGCAAAATCACAAAGCCAATCAGCGTCACTCAGCTCAGGAAAATTGTCAGCTTTCTCAATTAGCTCCAAAAATGAAATGATCTCCTGTTTGAGCTCCCACACTCATTGACATACTTTCCCAAAACTTAACCTGGTGTCCTGGTGATCAGCCTCAGTTTCTTCAAGAAACGTAATAAACTGACGATGCTGAACACCCCTCGCTTGAATACAGTTAACGACTTTTACAACTGGCTTCACTACGTGGTCAAGCTGCAGTACGGATTTGCACAGTGCTTCCTGCTGGATTATGCAGTGTAAGAAAATTACCTCCTGCTCAGGGTTGTCCTCTTCCACCCTCTCCGTGATTCTGTTGAGCAACCCGATGTTTTTTCCTGTCAGGTTTGGCGATCCATCCATGGTAACGTTGGGGAGCATTCTCCACGGTAGCTTGTGCCTCTCGATGACCTACACGCTGTGATACAAGTCCTCTTCCTGTGTTTTCCCATTTAGGGATTCCATGGCCAAAAAACTCCTCTGTTATCTCAAAATTGTCATTAATCCCTCTGATAAAAATTAAAAGCTGAGCAGTGTCCTTTATGTCATTACTTTCGTCCAGCGCCAAGGAATAATGTAAATGCCTCCGCTTTTTTGTTTAGCTTGCTAGCTAATCAGCTCAACACATTCCTGTCCTGCGTAATAAGCTAATTTTTTAAAATTTGATCTTGCTCTCAGGACACAAGATACCAGCACTCTCTACCATACACTCCACCAAACTCCCCTTCAGAGAGAGGTTTGCTGGTCTTTGCTAGTTTAAAGGCTAGCAAATAACTTGCCTTCGTGCTTGATTCTTCGATGGCAGTTTGTCGGATGAAGGTGTTTTGCTGAGCCAGCAAACTAGCTGCCAACCTCTGAGTGGTTGCCGTCCATTGCATTGATTGGCTGTTAGCATAATTGGCATGCTTAGTGGAAAAGTGACGGCTGATGTTGTATTCCTTTAAAACCGCAACCGTTTCTTGGCAAATAAGACATACAGCCTTGGACCGGACTTCTGTGAAAAAGTATTTTGTTGTCCATTCCTTATTAAAAACTCGCCGCGTAATTCCCAACTCCTGACCTGTGACCTGTATGGCCAATGTGATGACGTCATTAACAGCAGCCCTGGCTCATCATCACTGCGCCTAGAGCACCATCTGGTGGGACACCAGGCATTACAGGACAAGGTCAAATGAATGCAGTCATAATTATGATATGATTTAAATTTGGGCATTTCTCTACCAATCTGCGGAGGGCCGGATTAAAAGTACCAATGGGCCGGATCATGGCAGCTAGAGGCTGCCATGTTAAAGTCACCCTACAATAACACGTCCTGACTGTGACACAAAAGTAAAGGTAAGGTATTGAAAGATAATTTTGGTTTACAACCTGAACCTTATTTCCATAGTTTTGGCCATCATTTCGATTAGTTGTAACCTTTTTCTCGCCTACAATTGCAGGGATCATAGCCAGATTTAACTGCTAATATTAGCCTATACCCACTTTCTACAGCCTTTCTTTCCACTGCATCAGAATATTCAAGTCACCGCAGTTGCTATATTTTTTATTTCTCAGAAAACTATGTTCAGAACAGACTGATGATTGATTTACTTGAACGATACTTAAAGTCATAAAGAAGTATATTATCTCTACCGGATATTCTTTTCATTCAAGTATTCGGCTCAACCCTAATTATTATCATCACTTTGGTATCTTGTCAATCCCCAGAGGGAAACACAAACATCAATGCTGCACATCTCCTACATTGACATAACAATTTATTGTGATTGCGCTACGATGACAGAGCAGAGGTGGAACACTGTCAGACGGTAAAATGTGCAGGCTCCGCTGTTTCTCCCTCTCTGTAACTCTCTGCCATGCCAGCTGCCTGCTGAACAGCTGCCTGCTAAGCAGCGACTGTCACTCCTTCTTCAGAGGCACACCAACACAACAATCAATAAAACAGGTTTATCATAAATTATGAATTCTGGCAACCATGAGAGGTCCTAGAGCATACAGTCATAAATGTGCAAAACAACTCTAATGGTGCACGATCCCCTCCAGGCTTACGCCAGGCAGAGATAATTACATTCAAAGATGTCAAACCACCACTTAGATCAACATGCAACAGCTGACTTTAAAACATGTGTAACAAAACGTTTAGCCTATTAGAACATGGAACAAAACGGTTTTGAATTAACTTTTAAGTACACTACTAAACTACTACACAGACAAATGAATGACATGAATTAATAAATGAGTACCATGAATAAAGCAATGAACAATTTATAACTGAAAGCAGACCACCATATAGACCAGGTCAAATATGTACATATTTTTAATGTTTACCAATCAATTCAGGAAATTATTATATATATGGATTAAAAACCTGAGAATATATATATTGAAACCTGAGAATATACATTGAAAGTCTGAGAATATATATTGAAACCTTAAGAATATATATTGAAGGTTTTAACCGAAGGTTTTAATAAAAATTCTCTTGTTTCAGTATATTTTCTCTGGTTTCAGTATATTTTCTCAGACTTTTTATATATATTCTCAGGTTTTGAATCCATAATAATTTCCTGCCATGTATATGTGTGTGTGTGTGTGTGTGTGTGTGTGTGTGTGTGTGTGTGTGTGTGTTTGTGTCTGTGTGTCTGTGTGTCTGTGTGTCTTAGGAAGCACAGGGTAGAATGTGAAGAAATTCAAAACTCTAATTGAGTTTTATGAGTACAGCCATTTTAATTTAGGGGAGATCTTAGTCCCAAATGTTTTAACAGGTTTAGTATCCAGCATCAACTCAATAACACATTAAAAATGAATTGTTTTACCTGAGGTACTGGAGGAAGGACCAGCAGGCTCTCTTCTGGTACTTCTTGACATTTTCGGACATTGTCTGCTGATACGTAGCTATTTGGCTTGAATTCTCCATCTATCAAGCAGGCAGCTTGTCGACTTTTCACACTCCCATTGGCTGGGATGAATTCATTGTGGCAGCTTTGCCCGACCTTGTTCAATTCACAATGTCTCTCCAAAATGTCTTAACTTCAAGAGTTACAGTGGGGTTGCTGCCGGTCTCTCAGCAGCAAACAAATGCAGCAGAAGAACTAGAGTTTTGAACAAGGACTTCTTCAAGGTCCACTGGCACCAAATGCTAACAACTCACATCAGTAAAAGTCGTCATTTCGAGTCTTTCCTGTTTGTAGATTTAGAATTACTCTGGTTCAGTACTAGCCTGGCTAACACCAGACTATTCTCAAATGAGGTCTAGTCTGGCAACGAGCAATGGATTTCTCCATAGAGGAGGTGTGGTTTACGATCCTCCAGAGCCGTTTATTGGGCGCTTAGAATGTCTATCAAAAGTGTCTGTAGGTAGCTCTTAGTCAATCAGATCAGTTATACCAGATGACGTAGTAGAGCTACAGAAATGGATGTTTGTCGTGTGTGTGTCTGTGAGAGAGTGTTGTTTGCTGCTTTACTCCTCCAGTTCTCGCTTTCTGCAAGATTGTTTATTTTCACGCTTTATTCCCCCTCATGTCATTCAGCCACACACATCCACTGATTTTATGGGCAATAAACAAGCTGCTGCGGGTCTCTCGGCGGCTCCGCTGTCCCCCGGCTCGGAGCGAGATCACCCGCGGTGACCGGCGGTTTCGCCGGCTCGGCACTACGAGGCAGCGAGACCGCCGGTGCAGCGCGAGACCGCCGGTGCGGCGCTAATCACCGGCGCTACTGGTGATCTGGCTACGAGCCGGGGGACAGCGGAGCCGCCGAGAGACCTTTCGCCTTTCAACTTTCGCTCTAAACTATTTAAAACACCATCTACAGCTAAAGAGAGTTTCGCGCCTGCAGCAGCCATGTTGGATCCGGAAAACTACAAGCTTCCAAGTGCAGAGTAGTACGCGTCATCGTCTTGCCGTCCCTCCCTGCTCTGTGATTGGATCCCTAAAACAGGGCTAAGAAACCTCCCTGGTTGCCAGACCCTTTCGCAGTTCGAAATTAAATTCGAGCATGCAAGGCATTCTGGGTATACCCAGGCTAGTTCAGTACTCAGAATAAACATGTATCTGGTACACATAATGTACCTTTTATGAGTATGAGTATCTTCCAATGGGCCAAATGTGCTCGACTCATTAGCTCCTACCTGTGCACCTATGGGAAGAGAGCGCTGTTCCAGAGCTGAAGCGAACACACCATGAGGAAGAGTGAAGTCGTTTAAGAGCTGGCTAACGGCAGAAATTTAGACCTCAGCTACTAGGATTCAAGCACACACCATTGGTCTTCTTAATGCTTAGTCTGAAACATTTATGTGATAAGTGGTTGTAGATTGGAGAGATTGGTGTTGGCTGTGAATGTTAAAAACGCATTATTGTTATGCTACAGTTGCAAGGGTCCCACAACCAGAACTTATCGTTGCTGAAGTATGATGTGAGGGGGGGGAAATGCATTGCTGATGTGATGACAGACGCAAGTAAATGTGCAGCTATGATGACCGTTACTACAGCTGTAAGGTTGTTTTGGACCCCCACAAAGACGGCTCCTCTTAGTGGTCCAAAGAATGCAGTCCAGGCTATTATAAGAGTCCAGCCCTGTTGTCATAGAGAGTGTTCAATCATTGTTTTAGTTAAGAGAAAGGTGAGTTTTGCATCTTTTCAGAATTCCACAGTTGTGGCGTGTTCTGGTGGTGGGAGCAACTGTGCGGTCTGCTAGACTTTGTAACAAACGCTAATACCCTTGGCACGCTTTAAGGAATAGTCACTTTAGCAGGCAACACAGCAAAGATGTAAAAACAGAATGTAAGTTAATTCCTCTGGTTGTGTGTCATGCATAGACTGTATAAATAACGGACATAGTCACCGTGACGTCATCTATTGTTAGCATTAACTGGAGCGTTAACTGGGATGTTAATTTTGGCTAGGAAAAAAACAAAATGTATGTTACTTACCTTCAACCAAACGCTGAACAAGACATTTTTAATTAACAAAACATTCAAATAAACTGTCATTAAGTGAAAATACAGTGTGAAAGGGTCAAAGTTATGAGACCAAACCAGTAAACGTCCTTTTTTATATCTATATAACGATATCACTTTATTGACATGTTGCCATGGATACGCATTGTTCTGCTTCTCTCCTGATGACGGCTCGCCTTGTTAGTGACCTGTCAATCAAAGGTAGCCACGCCCCAAATCATAAGTCTTTATCTTCTATTTTCTTCTAAATGGGGCCATTATTTGAATTATTAACATCAAATTATCTAGTAGAAGATTTTTTACTGGTGATTGAGACCATACTGTTGTCCTAAAAAACATTTCTGAGGTAATAAATCAAGTGAGAAGTTTTCTCATTTTGCATTGAAATGGACAGCTTAAGGCACTTCCTGGTTTGCCTCCCTGCTCAGACCTGGAGGTCGCTACCTGGTGTCATGCAGTCTCTCCCCTATTCCAGCCAGCTGTGTCACACCCCAGACATCCTGCTGCACTGGGGTTTGTAGTTTTATCTCCCAGATGTCTCCCATCTTACAATAAATAACAGTAATAAGCATAACCGCTGCATCTCATGATTACAATCGGCTCTGTACAAAAGATAGAAAGCAAGGGGAAAAGAAAGACCCCACAACATGCCCTTAACACTAGTCTCAAACAAAGACAGGGATTACAAACAGAACTACTCCAAACTGTGAAAATGCAGTGAAAAATAAACTATTTTGGATATGCTAATAGAATAATTTTTTTATCCTAAATTGTGGTCACCTTTCTGGACTGAACAATCAAAGCAAATATTTAAAAAAAAGAAAAAAAAGCAGCCCACAAGGAAATACATCAGTGCATTCGCAGAGAAGTGGGCTTCATGACATGAATACTTCATGTAAACTAGTCTAAATAGGAATTCAGCCCGTAACCCTGGTAGTGAGCTTTACAGTACTGCTCATTTCCATGAAAATGCAATTAATTACAATAATCCATATTCATTGTGAGTAACATGGGATACAATACTTCAGGGAAAAGATATAAACACGATGTTGTCAGCCAGCAAAATACTATAACTCAGGTAATGAATATAGATGATGCTCATTCATGCATTTATGCAGTAGGTTTAGGAGGTAATGAATACTGCGAGGCTCTACGCCTCGTCCCTTCTTCACTTTTATCATTGATGCTGGACCATGTTCATGTCGAACTAAACTTTAACTCTTGTTAAATTAGGCAAACGGACAGGAAACGCCATCTAATTTTCAGTGAAGGCCTGCAGGGATGACTACAGTTGTAGAGTGATGACACAGAGCTTTAATAGAGGAACTTTTCGTGGATGAATATCTGAAAGGGGCCTAATGGGCTGAGGTTCAGGGACTCAAGAGATCGACCCCCTCTGCTTTTAACCCATCCTTTGTGACACACCAGTGAACACACCATGCTTAGGAGCAGTGGGCAGCACATTTGTCTGCGGGAAGCTATGAGGGGGGGTTAGGTGCCTTGCTCAAGGTCACTTCAGTCCTTGATCCGTCAGTCCTGGGATTCAAACCAGCGACCCTCCAGTTACCAGAGTGTTCCTAACCTCTAGCCCAAATAAAGACTTCAGACCTTCAGTCAATTCACACTATTCAATTTTTAATCTTACACTGCAAAAAATATGAAGCTTACCAAGTATTATCTTCTTATATCTAGCAATATAATCTTAATTATATTGTTTCGAGTATAATTTACCAACTGACCATAGCTTTATGTGCATATTTAATTATTTGTATTATTATTATGTGCTTATTTAATTATCTTATTGTTTAAGTACTTGTTTTTAGGATTGACTTTGTGAGCTTTTTCATGCTTTTCAAGCTATTCAACCGTTGAATATGGTGAGTTGTTACCTAAAATACTGGCTCCAATTGAGATTTTTTGTTTCATGTAGGTTGAATGTTATTTCAAAAGCATTTTCTACCACTCAAACATGCTCGTTTCAAGTATTACTGGCTTATTTTAATGTCAGTACAGTCGGGCTTTTCAAGCCACAATATATTTGGATTTACTTCAAGACATCATTGGTTTTTCCAGTGCCTAGATTTTTTTTTTTTTACTTGTGTAAAGAATTCTTACAAAGAAAAATGACTGCACTTGCAGATAATTGTACTTGTTTCGAACATGTATTTACTTAATTCTTATTTTTTGTCAGTTGATTTTTGCAGTGTATTGATGGCCTCTGACAAGTCAAAGTTCTTGTATGAGCATTATTTGCTTCTAAGGTATTGTGATTCCAATAACATCACTAGTGCATGTACGGCTTTCATATGCACATGCATGAAATGTGCCGGATCTCTGGTGTGTGGCGTTTGAGTGTGATTCATTAGAAAAATGTTTTAAAAAGAGGTCAGATCCAAACACACTATTGCATTTTGACATTCGTTAGCCGCGAGCTAACATTAGCTGTGGATTAGTTGTTTTCACCACACTAAACTGTGACTGTTATGAACAACATTCATTGGTAAAAAAAAAAGTGTATTACATTATTGGGAAATGCACTTTATTACATTGTCGGGAAGTTATTACATTATCAGGTTTTATTACATTTTCAATGGACTCAAGTGCAGATTTGTATTACATTACCGGGGTTATTACATTATCGGGAATTTATTACATTATCAGGTTCTACCCACCCCTAGCTGGCTTCTCTATGTCTGGCTACTCCAAGCCCTGTTGACAGTAATTAAAAATGACACAGTAAGATAATAAAGATTCTATGTGACTGTATATCCCGTCAGATTTTTATGAATCACAATTAACAAATGGTGTCCAGGGTGAATTTGTAATGATAGTGTGAAAAGCAGTTCCTTCCCTCTGAAAAGCAGAGACGGACATTATTGTGTTACAGTAGCCTATATTGCAGTGTCTACAGCATCCTAGCTTTGTCTTTGCCAGGAAATGTGCGATCATGTTCTTATGCACGTACACTGGTGGCACATGACCTCTTCGGAGCAGTCAGGTCTCTGTGGTGTGACAGTCATGGATGTCAAAAGACTCTGTGATGTCACAGATTATATTGGGGTCCCGCTTCCTACTCCTTGGTGTGCTGACAGTTGTGTTTGTCTGAATAAGATGAGAAAAGATCAATTACAATGTCAAACATACAGTACACTATATGATAAGTGAAATATTAAATACAGTAAACAGCATCAATGGATTCTCACCAGGATGAGAGAAAGTGAAACCAACTCTTGTTCAGCATATTTTTCTTGGGAATATTGCCAGCATTGTAGTTCCACTAGAGGAGCCAGGCGTTGATCACAGGGAGGATAGTGGTGTGCCAGGAGATGTAAATCTACCAGCGGTGCGATTTCATGGGGAACTTGAATCCTTTTTCAGTTAGCGATACCGGTCCCGGGGCATTGTCTGATTCGTTGTTTGGCTTAATATTAGAGAATGTTTGCCTTCACAAAGGACATAGCCTCATTCGTGTCTTGAAAAAGATGAGGTCATTACACCTCAGTCCTGCCTGTTTAAACCATGTTCTTATATTTTATTTTCAGCTGCTTCCACATCTGTCTTTCGGCAACAGGATTAAAACTCAATGAAATAAAGTTTAGGTTCTATGTTATTTGGCCAGTTTTCACCTGTAATATCTCTCACTTCTCGCTCCTTTGCAGCTGCAACTGTGTTGCTTTTTCTAACTCACTGTATGCTGTATTTGCTGTTGCCATGGTTGTCTTGTTCTGTGTTGTGTAGAAGTTAAACTAGCACACGACGTGCTGCTAACTTTTCTTTATTCACAACCTTGGGAAGCAGCTTCTCTTCAGCTCACATCATCTCAATGCAGCGGCAGGAACTGACAGTAAACGTACACACTCCTGTACACGAATCACATTAATGTATACTTCAGGGACCGGTCGTAAATCACAAGTCTTAAGAATATTACAATGGTGAATTGTAATGTCGCGGCTCCATTAAATGCTGCCTTTTCATAGTAGTGATGAACGCATGTAACTCAGAGTGAACCTCCTCTGAGTTGATTGAACTAACTCAGATCAGCTTTTCTGGAAACAGAAACTCAGAGTTTCCCATCAGAGGGTAAATCATATCAGAGTTCAAAATTAGACTCAGAGTTTGTTGAAACTTCTACCTGCAATGGGACCCAGGTGCTTTGGCAACTCATGTTATGGTTAAGCATGCTCCATAAAGGGCTGAGTCAGAACTGCAGAGTCTGGTCCAGGTTGCTTTGCTTTAGGCCTTCCCCTCTCTCCCCTTTTCTCTCTGTCTCTATCTAAATGACACATAAAATGCCTGAAAAAATGTCTTTTTTTTAATGACACATACACACTTATTTTGCCAGCGAGCACATTTGCACAATCATTTAAGCTCAAACTAACAAAGTATAGTTTCCATCCTTGACTTCACATAACGTAGGAAGGATATTTTCTGACATACACACAAAAAAGATCAGCTTTTTCAAGTTGGAGAACCAAGACAAAAGCAAGGGGTAAAATTCTTACAAAGCACTCTTTAAACTTTACAGGATAATAAAATGTGTTTTCAATTACCAAACTCTGTAGCTCAGCACCTTTTCCTGCTCCTGCTGTATCTCAACCTGCAGAAGCCAATACCCTATATCCCCTGATCTGTTTGACTGATGTAAGCACACAGCAATATTATCTGGCATTATGCATGTTTGTGAAAGAGTCAGTGATTGGTTCTGCAGTTAACTATAAAAACTGCCAGATATTGAATTTTTTATATTGAATATAATCTTGGAAACTTCCAACTTCTCTGAAACTCATTCTATATGCTCCACAGATAGATACAGATATTCATTAGTTGTAGATTTATGTGATAGCCTTACAAGCAATAGTAATGACAGAACTGAATACACTTAGTAAAAATTAAGTAATACAATATCTCGGTACAATTAATGCCAGAACTGAGATGTAAAATAAAGAACATAATGGCCCTCATTTATCAAAAGAGCGTAGAAACGAGCGCAGATCTGAGCGTATATTTCGTTTTACGACAGGGTTCACGTGGGATTTATCACACTCGTGATAAGAGATCGTATCTTGCCAATCACATCGTAAGAATGATCGGCTGTTTATAAATGTGGCGGCTCGAAACAAGCGCCATTTAAATACCGCGCCATAATATATAGCTGATTCATATGGCTCGCCTTCAGAGTTTCATCGAACGGCAAAATATGGCCAAAAAGAGGATTTTTTCCCCCTAAAGTCAGCTTTATTAGCAAAGTGCACCATTACAAATAACAACAGGAGCGAAATATACATTTTACAGAAATAGGCAGTGATGTTTATGAAATAGAAGTACTTATAGTTCTATACTCAAACAAGTTTGGTGAATATTTTACATTTGGATTACAGACTTAAACATTTTCACAGCTTTTTAGTTGCACTCAGGAGGTAAACAATGTTTTAAAGTAAGTTTTAATCCCAAAAGAAGAGGAATTTCTCAGAGGCAGGAAGTGAAACGCTGACGTCCAACAGCTGCAACAGAACAAACTGGTTTTGTTTGGCAGCATAAAAAGTGAAAAAGAAGGAAATCAGTGGTGCTGTCAACAGAGTTGCAGTGGACCATTCAACTCTCGGTGAGGTTTGAGTAATTAATTTATACATCGTGATATATAAAGCCTGATAGCATATATAATATGCAAATAATATTATTATTATGATGGAGAGATATTATTCACTTCTTTACATTTAGTAATAAGTATGTCCCAGTCAGAGGTGTGTGTGGCAGCGCTGATTGGGAATGTTTGTTTTCGGGGACCACCGCTGGTGAAGGAGATGCCAGATAACGGTAAACAGCAGAAGACAACAACATTTATTAGCCTTGGCTGATATTCTGGTTGAAGAATTTCACAGTAGTTTCAGGGTGTATTTATTTTCAATCAGGTTTTTAGTGATAAATAATAAAGCCTTAACATTCCTTGCTTTGTCACCATTCAAAACAAAACACCACAGAGTTTTATCAGCTCCAGGCATCGATACAATAGTCTCAGCACAATTCTCTGACTCAGACGTGTGGACTTCACGCTGACTCAAATTTGCGTACACAAGCTGAGAGCAGACATGAGATCTGATCGTACCCTCCGCTCACGTTCAAATTCATAAATGCCGAGTCTTGCGTAGAAATGAACGTGCCCCGATTTTACGCTCACTTTCTCGTTTGATAAATGAGGGCCATTGCGTCTCCTGTTTCATTTCATATGCTACCTTCTCTGTCAACTGTGATTACCTACACTGGCTCTGATTAGTTTCACCTGTCCCTCATTACCCTGCCACCCGATGTAGTTTGTGGTTGCAGTGTGGTTACCTCTTTTCTTAGGACTGTTCCTAAATGAGTGAAATGACCCTGAAGTTTTAGCCATAAGTGTAAGGATTCCCAGAAGGCTGTAGCATATCCATAAGAGTCATCGGTAGTAGTTTGAGAAAACGATCTTGCGCTGAACGAGTGGAGCAGCCAGGTATATGTAGTGGAGCTTGATTGCCAGATGAGGAACAGGAACGTCTGCAGCCGAAGTGGGAAACTGGAGGAAACTCCCAAGGGACACCCTTGGGGAGAAGTAGGTCAAGGGAAGGGGAAAAGAGAAGGACACACAGGCAAAACAGCGAAGGCCAAAACCCAGACCTTCACAATGAGACCTATTGGAATTCTCTCAGTACTAAGGAAAAGTGCTTGAAATCCTTTCTTTCTTATCTTCTAAAACAGAATACACTGACTGTACCATCCTCTATGAAAGGAAATAATGCCGTACAACGATTCAAACGTGATATATTGCTGGGCGGCATTATTTCCTTTCATACTATCCTCTATGAAAGGAAATAATGCCGCCCAACAATACATCGCGTTTGAATCGTTGTACCATTCGGACGCTCATATTCATCACAATATTAACCTGTCTTTCAAAAAAAATCTTTTTCCCAGATTACATTTACCATGTTGAAACTGAAAAATGATGACATGTAGGCCTACAGAAGTAGATTTATTTACACGTTATGCCTATAACTTACATAAATTTAACAACTATTTTCATGGAGTCATACTAATTGGGACTTGGATAAATAAGGGAGCAGGAGGAGAGTGAGCATAAGCATTAATTCCAACCTTGGAAATTAAATAATATATTTTAGCAGTTCATCATGTCCACGTTAAAGATAATCCTTTAATCCTAGAAATTTGCAGTTTTACACAGCAAATGGGATAGTGCAATAACAAGATACAAATAAGACTGAGCAGTTGAAATCAAATATATATAACCAGATAACCATATACATAATAACAATTATTAATAGATATAACATTAGATGTTGATGCACTTCAAGTTGGTACATCAACTTAACATTTCTGTTATTTAGTGAAATCTAACTTAGAGAGAAGGATAGAATGCAAGTTTACCTGACTGTTGTTTCTGTAGCTCACTCTCATGGTGGTTCTTTTCATGACCAGAAGGAAAGTTCCACTTCATCCTCTCACTGAAGTTGTTAATATTGACACCGGCTTTAAGAGGAAGGCAGGTTGTGCTCAGCATAATTTGCCTTGCAAAACAGGTCGCCCAGCTCTTTTAAAAGCTTGCACCCTTGGGGGCTTTCTTGTCGCCACTGGGGCCTTAAGCAGCCACTAAATTAGCTCATGCGTCAAGCAATCTCTGAAACCCAGCACATCCAATTAGCAGCCGACAAGACACATCTGGTCTGGAGACAACGTCCAACTGGCCCAACATACGTAAATCTGATAAATGACATATGTGTGAATTACACATACTGTATAGAAGCAGCTAATAAGCGAGCCATCTCACTATCTCTGTTGAGAGTTGCATATGCACAGTACTGATTGTGCAGAATGGAGGCTACAGTTTAGGCAGCAACACTGCCAATCTTTCACAAATCAATATTCTAACATGTGATTAAAGGGATAGTTCAGGATGATCCGATGCCAGAGTTCTGGCCGGTTCCGATCATAGAACGTATATAGTTCCGGCAAGCTGGCAGGGTCATAATGTACCGGCCGCAGTGGGTAGAAATATTACTACGCACTGTCATTGTATTACTGGCTTTTTCATTAAACAATATAGTACCAAGAAATTGATTTATGATGCACCAAGGCCATTACTTTGTGGTGAATGGGTGACCTGTTAGTGTAAACATAGTTTTGTAAAAACCTTGTAGTTTCGTGACCCTGCCAGCTTCCGGAACTATCTTTTCTACGATTGGAGACAGATCGAGAGTGTCATTACTCTAATTGCCACTTTCTGGTAATTTTTACTACATTTTTTGGTTTTAATGTGTGCCACAATAGAATATGTAATAGAATAGCAGACTGTCTATGTCCTTATTTAGGCTTTTAGAGCTGATTTCGTCTACTATTGTGGAAATCAGAACCTTTACTATAAGATCTCCGCAGCCTCCCAGCTTTTTTCAGCTGGGTTCTCTGTCAATTAGAAAAACCTTTAACAACCCAATTCTTCAACTTCTCTCCCAGCTGTGAAGATAAGGAGGCAATCACAGCTGACAAAAGGAAGCTTCATAAAGAAAAGTGAGGTGATCAAACCTTTTCAACACTGTAAATGAGAGGAACATTGTTGTCTCTATTTTCTGCTGAATCTTTCCAGGTCAACCTGCTACCCGCTGGGAGTGGTGCTTCTTTTCTTTCCTTCACAGCTGCTGGATAAAATAAGAACTACAGAGCAGCAAATAGCTGCCTTCACCAATAGAACACACACATGGTAAAGGGCAAGCTACAGGGCCTTTCTACAGTAGTCACATACATTTAATGGAACAGATACCCTTCATCGAAAGAAGTGATGATCATGTGATGCTAGTCACATCATGGCTCCCTGTCACTACACAATTATAATTAAATCATTCATATTTACTATAAGCAAGCTACTAATGTGCAATTGTGTTAGACCCATTCATATGAGTCTGACTCCAGTCTGTGGTTCATTCAACAGAGCATTCTTAAAATAGCGTCATTTTACATACATGTACGGTAGTGCGCAGTTGTAAAAAAGGCTGCAGTTGCAGTGAATTTAGCCTACGAAAGCACTGACCTAGATTTAGGGCAAAAAACTTCCTGGATATGGCATTATAAAGGAAAGTGAAGTAGTTACGAGGGGGACGTGAGGCCTTGACGTTATGTAAAAAACACAAGTTATGTAAAAAAAAAAAAAATGTGATTCACAAAACGTAACCCAGCAAAGTTCCACCGCAATGGTTAGGGAGAGGATTGGTAATATAAATGAGTGAAACAAGTGACGTTGTTGTTGCTTTTGTAGTTTCATTGGACTCATTTTGTGTCTGCATCTAATATTTTGAACAACTTAAAATAAACCTGCATAGTGTCTACCCAGACTCACTTGAAGATAAGGTTCCAGCTCCATCTATAAAAGTGAACACTACGAGTGCGTGAAAATACAGGGTTTAGAAAGCCCCTAGAGAGAAAAGAGACAGACAAAGGCAGAATAAGATATCCTTATTTGAGAAGGTGCTGATGTGGAACTTTCAGTCACTGTTGAGCGAAGATGTCAGACCTATGCAGAAGCAATTTGATGTTAGTGTATACATTAAAGGATGTAACAATCACTTGGAACACCAAAGTGGGAAAGCATCTTCTATTAATTTATGTAAGTCCTCTTTATTCCATCATATACAGGTGCATCTCAATAAAGTAGAATTCAAAGTCTGTAGTTCAAGTCAAATAGCCCCAATCAAGTATTGAGTGCATATAGATGGACATACTTTTCAGAGGCCAACATTATCATATTAAACATACTTTTTAAAATTGATCTTTTGTAATATTACATTTTTTTGATACACTGAATTTTAGGTCTTCATTAAATGTAAGCCATAATCATTATAATTAGAAAAAATTCAATAAATGTAGACATGAAATGTTTCATTCTGTGTGTAATGGATCTATGTTATGTGTTATTTCATCTTGTGAAATTGAATTACTGACATAAACAAACTTTTCTATGATATTCTAATTTATTGAGATGCACCTGTACAAGGTTGCAAACAATGAACTGCATTGCATGTCGGTGATTTCAGCGAAAACTGTGACTACATATGTTTGTCACATCCCTTTTTTCCCCATGACCAAAACAAGACAATGGTGAGATGGCACAGATTTAAATAAACACTAATCGTCACTGTATCAACATGCAATATTGTTTAAAAATAAAATGTGCATTGAAAACTTCACGAAAACCTCCCTTTATTTTTATTAAAAAGAGTAGATGAAGAATTATAGACACAGTTTGGTTTCAATGCTGCACGAGCCTGTTTTTTTTCCTAAGGTTATTTTGTGCTGCAGAGCACTAGTGATGCATGGGTCGAGACCAGACACTTTATGCAAAGCTGCATTGCTAATCAATCAAGCTGTGTTTTAACACAGTTTTCTATGATAAAAAATTTGTCTGAATTATGTTTTGTTTGGGGTTTTTGAGGGTTTAGACTAGACTGAAATGTAACCTGATGACCAAAAAAGATTAAATGATTTTTATTGAGTAACTATTTTAGTATAGTTCGATGAAGAGAAGGTGAAAATGCCCACACTTTTAGTTAACTTAAACCTGATTTAGTTCACCAGGTAACTAGATATGATTAAAAACTACAGGAGTGATTCAGGACTAGGATTAAAATTAATTAAAACTATAGCTGAAAATTTAGCATTAATTGCACATCAGTTCTGTTTTGGAAACAAAGTGACTAGATGGAACTTCCACTCTGCCAGCAGTAATGCACTCCTTAGACAAAGTGAATGGCTTTGCTCCACTGTTCAGAAAATGTTATTTCTACCTGCATATTTACATTCCCACAGCACAATAACTTTCTTATCTCAAAGTAATTATACAGCCAGGTAAACATGTTGCCCACACCAGTTTAATTGTGGCACAGCCATTCATGTGTAGCACATGGAATCCTCAAAAGCAATCAGTTTCCAATCTAAGCTCCCTGACTCCCACAAGTTAATACAGACAACCCACCATTCCAATCATACTTGGTCAAGGTTGCATGTCTCTTCTCAGCCAAGACCCGGGCCAGCCATAAGGGATCAATAGTCTTTCTGTTTTTCTTGTCAATTTTCTCCATACACTGCTACCACAAATGGAAGCTGGTGGCCTCCTCACCTCAGCACCATCACTATTTATTGATTCAGATATGTCAATGCTGCGAGGACACTGATAAGACCCAGGACACCTCATAAACACCAATTGTTGGTTCCAATCAGCGATAAGGCCACGGCCAAGAGAGTCACTTAGTCAGACTTTTGGGAAAAAAAAACAAGAACACAGCTGTCCACCTTCTCTCCAACTGGGCAGATAAGGCTCATCAGACCAGTGTGGTTGGTGGGGATGTTAAGAGTCTTTCCAGTCTGCCATATTGAACCTTTATTGGCTCCTTCATTATAATTTTCAGTGTTCGTACGGGTGCTTGAAATCCTTGAAAATGCTGTTGTATGTAATGTTGTATTTTCAAGGTTTAAAAAGTGCCCGGATTTTGGATAAAGTGCTTGTAATTCTTACTGTAGTTATCTTGCAATCTGACTATATCCATCTATAGACTATAGATAATCACATGTTCAACGTAAAAAATAAAGAGCCCATCTGAAATGAAGACTGTTCCTCCTAAAAGTGTAATACCATCACTGATGGTATGGTTAAGTGAAATCTCCCCCTTTTAGTATGTAAGTACTCATCTAAAACATGTAATTTACAACAGGTGTAAGATACTGGAAAAGCTTGAAAATTGACCTTGAAAGTCCTTGAAAAATGCTTGAATTTGACCACTGCTAAAGGGTACAAACCCTGCATTTTGATACGTGTTGTGGAGATAAAATTATAGTTGGTCCAGTGATGCAGCCGTCAATGGTGGCAGAGTATCCAGTCCTTGTAATGGTGTCGGTGTGCTGGTCCAAGACAGATCCTGAACCCAAAGGAACCTGGCAGTGCTGCAGAATCTCCTGTTGATGGAGATTGGAGCATGTCCTTCCCCCTGTTGCTTCCTGTAGTCCATAATCAGCTCCTTTGTTTTGCTGACAATGAGATGGATATTTATAACTTTATTCACTTCATAATGACGAATAAAAAGCTGATATGCTTTGCTAACAACCAAATCGTTAATAGCCTACATGTCTACCTTAATGCAATGTGTTACCCAGCCTTGTTACGGAGCACTTATCATTATTTAGGGATTTTTTGGATGAGATTGGCTGATTAATAGTAACACTGAATAATACCAGACCTATGAGCAAAAGAACATTAATGTATTTATTTGAAAAAAAATCTACAATGAGTAGAATGGATGAATGAAACCTGCATTAGTCTAAACACAAGACTCTTCCCTCATCTCCTTTATCCTCAGTGCTTAGTGTTCTTTCATCCAGACATCTCATTTTGAAAAAATGCTTTTGACAACTAAACCTTCTTGAAGACAGTGTTCATGAGTTCATGAGGCTCCACATTGCCTTAATTTTAGCCTGCGTCAGAAATGCTCACATTAAGCCAATTTATCAAGGAAGATAGCACATGCTGTCAAGCATCCACTACTTCCAGAATTAAAAAGTATCGGTGTGACATTTGCAAAAGCTGTCAAGCAGAGAATCACATTCCCTGCCCACTGAACACAAATGCCAATGTTTAAAGGTCTGATCACACATTCAAGTGTCAAAGGAAATCTTATTTTATCTTTTGTTTTTTCATCATGGCACAGATATTTGCATTGTGCTGTTTTCGCCTATGTCTCATCCCAACATGGTAATTAGGTCAGAACAGATTTGCCATTTGAAAGCCTCTTCTTAGGATGCACTGTTGTGTCCCTTATACAGTATGTGTCTAAATGAAGATAACCTGAGGCCCATCCTCAAGACTGAAACCAAAACATTAAAGTTTGACACAGTCAAGTCCACATGTGGACTTACCATGCAGAGACATGGTTAATGTATTAACTAGAAGAATCCTGGTGCAAACACAAATGGGCGTGACCAGAATATTTAGCCATTTTCATGAGCACATATGGAAACCAAATGTGGAAGAAGAGAAAGAGAGACAGAATACATTATTAGTAGGAGGAATGCATAATCAGCAGGTGCAGTCAGGGCTGGCTCCAGTCATGGCTCCTCTCATCCACTTTAAAAGCAGCAGCAGGAGGGCAAGTGGTCCCTGAGAGAGAGAGAGAGAGAGAGAGAGAGAGAGAGAGAGAGAGAGAGAGAATATACACCATCCCAAATATTATTATTATTCATTGCCCCAAATTTGCTGAAACATAAACATATATATATTAAAATCTTTAAACAAACAAACGCAAAATGAGGTTTGGAGATTTGGCATTACATTTTTAGAAAAATGCAGAAGTAAATTATCATTAAATCAAGGTTTTCATCAGATTTCAGTTATTATGAGGTATGCCACCTGTGTATGGAGGATAGAGGTGCAGCTGTGAGCCTCTTAACATAATCCACTAGTTCACTAATCCACTTTAACATTTTAAAAGTTGCTGTGATTAACTAAAACAGAACATTAACATTGAAATTTGAAGTTTGATGTTATTGGTGAGAATCTCAAAGTAAAACTAGAAAATGTGTGAGTTTTACATCCACATCCGGAAATTCCTATAAAGATATGATTATGTTGTGGGGCTTTTGCTTTGAAAAACAGCCTTGTCCTGGGTTTCCTGCTAAGACACAGTTACCTCTCAGGCTTTTATTCTACTGAACTACTCATTAACAGTTTGTTGCTTAACAACAACTAGGGGAGAGCAGGGCAACCTCAGTCTCAGTATATCAGTTACTAAATTTCCATGTCAATTTAAATATTAATTTTCTGTGCACAAATGTATAATCAACAGATTTTCACTTCTCGCTATAATATAGTTATAAGCACAGAATGTTGCACCTTCACGAGGTATGTTGTCACGATATGCATGGTAATTTGTCACATTATATTTTTCAACAAATACGAACATATATAGAGGCTTTCCACACTTATTATTGCATTTTAAAGTCTGATTTATTGAGACATTTGTTTCCAATGCCAGGGCTTCATCAGCGTCAGTTTGTTAAAAAAAAACGGGAACAGCCCATTAAAGTAAATAAATGAATAAAGAATTTTAAAAATGGTCTACCACAGGCAAGTAAGATTAAAAAGGTCCAAAATTACCAAAAAAAAAGCACTGGAGAATAAAAAATTAAATTACAAAAAAAAAAAAACTTTTTTCAGGTCCAATTCAAAACCAATTGCAACATGAATGAACCAAACTGACGAGCTCAGCATAGATAAGACAAAGCTATGCCCCTGACAAAATTTAAACTGAGTCATCCGCAGTCACAGTTCTGGCACACATCAATTATGAACCCTGAAGTACTAACGTGTTTTATGATGTACAACAAAACACGAACATCTCTAAAGCTTGTGTTAACCACAGTTAAACACAGACATCTTCCCAAAAACCCATTCAAAATCCTCATTGAGTTTGAAGGGTTAGACCCCATGGGGCTAAAATGCAAACTTACTTCTGGGTTTAAGAAGAACTCTTTCCTGTGGCAGCCAGAGCACATTTCAGCCCCACCCCCACCGGAAAAAGCAAATTTGTCGACTTGCTATTTTTTGATCAAAAGTAATGTAATTATAACAAATACATGTGTACAGGTATTCAGATTTACAACAGTGGTGTATAAATCAACCGCAATCTGAAACTGTTTGTGCGCTAAATAGCAAAAAATACCAAAGCGTCCTTAGAAATAGGCAGCAATTAAATATAGCAATCCTTAATTCCTCTGTAGCAGCATGGTAACTAAGTTGGTACACAACTCTATAATGTACTCTCTACTGCTTGTTTGATCATCACTGTTGCAAAACCAATCTCACTTCAGTGTGTTTGCGACTTTGTACAAAAAGTCAAACTGTGACTGAACTTTGATTCAATGGCATTGCTACAAATAAAAAACAGGCTGCTGCTCTGACTGTTCTGCTATGTTGGTAATGTAATGGGTTTGCTTCTGCAATTGCCAATCATTCAGCTGATCCACTGGTAGCACTTTATAATAAGGTACACACATTTTGAGTAATGACCAGCGAATAAATGAGTCTAGTCAGCCATTATTTGCCATTAGAGTAACTTCTCTTGGAATTTATAGAGCATCTTAATGATTAGTTAATTAAGAAACGATTGAGGAACAGATGAGGATCTTGAAAAAGCATGGGGTGTAAACTAGGTCTGGTCTCTTTAACAAAGTAATTATTAATTACACATTTAAGATGAGTAGTCCAGTTTAAATTAAAACAGTCCTCAAATTAATTTGAACTCAAATTTAGAGTAACCATGTCATGTCATATGCTACGTAAATTCACTTTAAAATTACTAAGATGAAATATGAATATCCTGGAATTCACATTACAGACACCACCACTGACTATCCCTGTAACATTATGTCCACAATTAAGCACAAGCTACCACTAGGTTTTGAAGAGGTGTTGTTATAATAACAATGTAGTAATGACAGTGTGAAAGAGGTCAGTTGTGTTTATGAACCTACAGAGAATTATCACCTCAATCTGCAGCTCCTTTCTCAGCTTTAAAATGAGTTCAACTCATCTTTTAGCATGATGTCTGCTACGTGAGTTCCGACCAAAACAAACTAACTAAGTGTAAATGTGTCCTTAAAGTAATTGTTGTAATGTGTGAGTCATGTTGTATCTTGTTTGTTTAACTTACACTTTTTTTGCTATTTGTTGACCAACAACAGTTATCAAATCATGCAACCTTGAAAAAGTCCATCATGTAACTCTCCCGTAAACAAAGTGGTGTTTTTACATTTCTGTTTGTGTCTGGATTCAACAAATTATATACAGTATGTTAATTATTACATTTGCATTATATTATTATATTATTATTATTATATTGCATTACATTTCAAAAGCTTCAGACAATATAGTTACCCCTCTCCAAGGATAAGCGCTTAGTTTTAACTCCCCCATTTTTTTTTTAATTTTCCCACCTTTCAATCTTCATCTTCTTTAATCCTCAAGACCTGTTTCCATAAAATCTGCGTCTGGAAACATCACAAAGGTTGTAAATGAGACAGTGAATGAGACATATGATCATAATTGTTCTTGTGCTATTGAGACACACTGAACAGTAAGATATGGTAAATGGACCTGCACTTATATAGCGCTTTTCTAGTCGCTTTGCGATCACTCAAAGCGCTTTACACTACAGACTGCGCTCATTCACCCTTTCACACACACATTCATACTGGTGGCAGAGGCTACCCTAAACGGTCCCACCTGCCACCATTGGGAATTCATTCACACACCGATGAACACAGCATTGGGAGCAATTTGGGGTTCAGTATCTTAGGATCTTAGGATACTTAGACATGTAGGCCGCAACGGTCAGGGATCGAACCGCCAACCCTTCAGTTAGGGGCCAACCAACTCTACCAACTGAGCCACAGCCACCCATTATATTGCTGCATCTATTTCATACTGTATACTAAAACTGCATCCTGGTAGTTAGATCTACCAGGATGCAGTTTACTCAGATAGACATCTTTGTCTAACTATATAAATATACACTAACATTTCTATATTTAATGCAGGTATACGAAATGAGAGAACAGCTTTTTTTGGTTCATCTTTGCTATTCTGAGAGAATTCCACTCTCACATGCTGCTCACTGCTTTTTTGTGGGTAGACCCATCAACTGAAGAAGGAGACACCATACTGTCTTGTTTTAGGGTGGAAGGCGAGTCGTATTCTTTTAAACCAGACTCTAATGAGCTACAGAGCCAGAGCCAGATATTCATTTGATCATAGATGCTGCTTCAATCACTGTGATTGAAGTTTCACCTCCAGCTGACTGCTGTGCTGTTAACTGTCGTCACAGTTCTTTACAGTACCAGACCGTGACAGTTACTGAATTTGAATGTTAATCATTGAATATATTTAAATTAATTATAGAAAGGTAAGCCTGCCACACTTTGTGTGAAGATGTTAATAGTGGTTACAGGTTATCTGATGGCAGGACACACTCATCTTGTCAAGAAGGAAAAAAAACAACAACTGTATGCCATGTTGAGTTACTGTACAGAAACTATATTAACAAATATACAATTATTAGGCAAGTTGTATTTTGAGGATTCTTTTTATTATTTAACAACTACAGCACTCTTGCTCAATCCAACATGTTAATAAAGCTCAAACATGAATATTTAAGTATTTAAGTGAGGTTTTGTCGTTCTTAAGAGAATATGTCAGTGTGCAGAATTATAAGGCAAATATTGGTGTGCAGGATTATTAGGCAACAAATTGAAAAAAAAAAAGATTTCCCATCTGCCATTGTCACAAGCCTTCCATCCATGAAGTCTGTGAATTTCTTTGATCGTGCCACATCAAAGAATCTTGGGTTCATTTGTGGACTTAAACTGATGAGGACTAAAATGCAACAGCATTCTCATTTAACTCACAAAATAGCATCCCCCTCCATTCTCTGTGGTTGGAGCCAGGTTCGACACACTGGAGGAGGTGGTGGAGAGATGCACTGCCAAGATGTTAGAGGCCATCTTGAAACACCTGGATCATCCTCTACACAAAACCTTTATGGACCAAAAAACAGCAGTGGACGGCTCCTCTCCTCCGCACAATGTTCAGGAGGAATGTTGGACCATGAACTGCTTCAGCTCAGCCATATTCTTAGGATGTCTAATATGAATGGCATCCATGGCATTTCTATTGGATTGAGGTCTGAGCTCTGACTGGGCCACTCCAAAAGGAGGATTTTCTTTTTCTGAAGCCATTCTGTAGTAGATTTACTTTTTTGTTAAAAGTCATTGTCCTGCTCCATCAACCAACTTCTACAACTTCCCTCTACCGTACTTCACTGTTTGGATGATGTTGTCATATTGGTATGCGTCACCCTTTTTACACCTTACATAGTGCTGCATGTTCATCATGAACATTCAACCTGAGTTTCATCAGTCCACAAAACATTTTCCCAGTAGTGTTGTGGAGTGTCAAGGTGCAAACTTCAAGCATGCAGTGACGTTTTCTTTTGAAAGCAGTGGCTTCCTCAGTGGTGTGCTGCCATGGAGACCATGCCTGTTCAATCTATTGCGTATGGAAGATTCATGAACAGAAATGTTAACCAGTTCCAGTGATTTCTTCAAGTCTAAGCTGTTACTCTAGTGTTCTTTTTTTTACCTCACTCACCAATCTGCATTGTGCCTTTGGGGTCAACTTGGCTGGCAGAGTAGCCACAGTCCCTAATCGTCTCCATTTGTGGACAATTTGTCTAACTCTGGACTGATGAATTCCTAAAGTCTTTGAGATTCCTTTGTAACCCTTTCTAGTCTTTGCGGGGATAGATGGAGTGTTTCTCCTTGCTCACTGTGCTGGCAGCCGGCGGCTGTTCAGCTTGTTACTATACTTTCTTCGGACAGCCACAAAGAAGCTTTAGGTAGCCGCACTTCCAGCTCCAACCCAACTAATACACTACACTTATTACATGTAACATTATCGGTAAAGGAGGGCGAAGAGTCGCTAAACATTTGACACACTGAGCAGGAGAGAGGAGCTATCGCTAGCTGCTAACCAAAGTAGCTAACAGACCTGAATAATGTATTAACAGATGAAATTAGCGATAAAGTTAACACTCGGAGTGATCATTAGAAATAAACGCGGTCAGCCACAACTGGGTCTTGACCTATTCTTGTTTTGAATTATATGTGCACTTTACTTTATTGTGGCAGAGAATAACCATTTGTTGTATGTTGTGGGCATGTTTTTTTTTATGATCAATAGATAAATACACACCAGACAGCATATTTAAAAGACACTTTCAATGAAGAGTTACTTAGTAAATTAACTAGTTAGTCTTAAAAGTAAGTTTCCCCAACACTGATCTGTAATCAATATCATGCAAACATTGTAATTTCTTCCTCGATGGTTGTCACAGGCCAATTTTCGTTTTTTATGTCAATATCATAGTGGCGATATTCCCTCATTTAAGGTATATATGCCATAAGTATGCCTGGCTAATGCTCAGCGACGTTGAGTTTTACATGATGCTGTGTGTTCTTGTTCTATTTAATATGCCAAAATAATACTACTATTATCTGATGAGGTAACTGTATTTTTCTGTCATTGAGTAGTCAGACTGGCTTTGGCGGCTAGGCTAACAATAGGTAGGTATTTAAATTTACTTTATTTCAAAATCATTGCTGCACAGGACAGTGCTGGTGTGGCACTCTGGCCTACTACTAGTGGCCTACTACTTTCATGTGACACCTATGTGCTGGTGAAACACGACATACCCCTCCAAGGATTGGCTTGTGTCACTGTGGGAGCGGCATTAGCTTACCACTTCTGGCCTTGGTGCTCATTCAGCTGACTCGTTTGCCTTCACCTCTCTTTCATCTCTCTGTGCACTGCAGCTTACTAAATGAAACAGGAAGATTGTGGCTGGTTAGAGAACACAGATAATTTAAGAAGCAAACTAATGCCAGTCATTGAACTTTTAATGTCATGTGACCTACAGCCAGCTGAAGCTGATAACAGAACATGTAGCACCAGTGTTGGTATTTGTTTTCAATTAGCTCTATTCCGAGTACACAGATATGCATGCTGGTGCTGGTGTGGCGCTCAACATGACAGTAAGGACATCCACTGTCAGAACTATTATCTTTGTGCTCTCTGATGCCTGAGAATGCTGTCTCTTCTGTACACAGCCTCAGTTTGATACCGTATTCATAGAGGCAAAGCAATAGTATATAGTAGTGCTGTTGGTCTAAAAAGTGATAATATATCATAAAAAAGTTTATTTTACCTGAACAATCTTTACCACATATCATATTTTGCTCATTACAGCCATATATCTTCCTATAATGTAATTAGAAATATGAGACTCCAGGCAAATGGCCAAACCTATTAAAACAAAGATACTTCACACAGCCGTTGCTGTTTTGGATTTGTACACTGGGGGAGAACGGGGAGAAACAGCAGTATTGGCACACAGAAAAAGAAATTTGAGCTCATCTAAGACTTTTCATTGCTCATTCAACTTTGTGAATTGTTTTCAATGTTTCTATCTCAACACATGCAAAAAGTTTTATACTAAGAATGATCTTTAAATCTCAACAACAACTCAATCGACAAAAAAATATAAAGCGAGCTAGTTCAGGCAGCCAACTTGAGTCACTCACATGGTGTCTAACACTCCTTCTTAATTATTGCAGTGTGGTCAGTTGACTTAAAGCTTAATTTCTATCAAACTCTAAGACTCTAAGACTAAATTTGGTGCTAACATTTTATGATTCATTATGAATCGTCCTCATCCATATCCAAATGGCAGCATGGCAGTCTGATTTGTGGAAAAACACAATGCTTTTTGCACCTAAACATGCTCATTAATGCACATTAAATCTATTCTATCATGAATATTGAATCACCATTCAATTATTAATATAGTTTCACTGTCTCATAAAAGCAAGTCATGAGCTGAAGGACAGGCTGTAGCTGCTTTTTCAGTGGATCTTTATGTGTCTATTGAACTGGAAAGATTCATACCTGAATAGGCTAAATGTAAGTAGGTCTACAATGAAAGAAAGCAAATGTAATACTGGCCCAACAAAGGTCCTTTCAGAATCAACTGATGTAATGAAGAATAATGAGCCGATACTTTATACATGCAAAGAGTACATGGAACATCTCGTATTTAATGTTAAGACATATACGTAGTAGACCTATATTACGTTTATTTACAAGACTTACTCAAGCTCGCTCTTACGTAACGTCTGAAGTAGTTTTATAGCTTTCCTCCAATGGCTTAAAAAGTTGAGGTTATTTGAAAGTTTTCATCCTTTTGTCTCCCATGTGCCAAGCCTTTCAATGAGACAAAAAAAGTAGGTGTGTGATATGGTCAGGCAAAGTGCAAATTAATTAGCTCTGAAAAGAATGGATTATCTGCTTCCGCTGGCATAGAAAAGCTCAGTATTTAACTGATCTCAAAGCATATTCTCATTAGAACAGCAAACACCCGCTCTATCTGTCCTCTCAGCCCATGAAGCAAAACTGTAGATCCTTTGTCTGCTATGGATCATGGCTCTGTGGAGGAAACAAAAAAGACTCGGTGTGATTAAGATGACTGAATAGACTCTTTTCTTTATCTCATTTGAAAAGTGAAGTGGAGCAGTGGGATGAGCACTGACGCTTGAGCAAAGTGAGGTGGCACTGCAGCAGCAACATCACCAACTACATGCCATGACTCATAATGACAGCAGCGAGCCCAGCCAGCATTTATCCTCTTTAGCACTTGTCAGGGTTCATCACACCCCAACCTCTGCCACACACTGACAGGTCACAGTGATGCGTCTACTGTGGAAAGATAAGAACAGCTGCTGTTTGGTGCTGGGAATCCTGCTTAATGGACAATAATGACCTCTGAGTAATTCTGATGCCTTGGGTATATTAAAAAATAATGTCTGAGCACTGACCTACATTAGTTGCACAAGTATAAGCTATAAGAATTAATGTTAGCATAAGAGCAGATGAAACAAGACAGCAATAATTAGTACACAATACAGTTTGATAGTGAGGAGTGTGGTGCTAATAAGAGTTAAACTAAACTAAAGTTTGCAGAAATGAGTTTGGACACCAAACAGTCGTTGATGGTGTTATCCACATTGCTGAGCCTCCTGCCTCAACAGAGCTTGAAGGTGTAAGTACTCAATACTTTTGCCAAATATAGAAGTTTAAAATACATCAAAACAAAATGCTCTTCTCCTCACACGATAATAATTATGATGGAGAAGAGATGTTGCCTGCTTTCACAGAGAGGGAACAGGATTCAGAAAGGCTCGGAGAAGTGTCCGGTGTGGTCTTCTGCTGGTGTTCCCCATCTGCTTTCAGGTTGGACGTGTTGTGTGTTCAGAGACAGTCTTCTGCAGACCTTGGTTGTAACCAGTGGTTATTTGAGTTACTGTTGCCTTTCTATCATCTCCAAGCAGTCTGGCCATTCTCCTCTGACCTCTGTCATCAACAAGGCATCAAGGCCTACTTTCTCTTTTTGGGACCATTCTCTGTCAACTCTAGAGATGGTTGTGTGTTAACGTCCCAGTAGATCGTTACCAACAACTATGCCACGATCAGAGTCACTTTAATCACCTTTCTTCCCCATTCTGATGCTGCTTTGAGCTTCAGCAGGTCTTCTTCACCATGTCTACATGCTTAAATTCAGAGTTTGTGCCATGTGATGTAACCCACTTTAAGTCAAATAGGATTTACTGATAGCGATGCCACAACTGGTGGATAGAAGAGTGATGAGACATATATTGCCCTATATTAGACTTTTGTTGTGTAGATTAAGAATCAGTGATAGTACAGGGCCCGTTCGGTCCAACAAACTCTGAGTCTAACCCTAAATTGATTTATCTTCAGATGGGAAACTCTGAGTTTCTGGTTCCCGAAAAGCTGATCTGATTTAGTTCGATCAACTCAGTGAAGGTTCACTCTGAGTTACATGCGTACACCACTACTATAAAAAGGCAGCATTAATGGAGTTGTGATATTACACTTCACCATGGCAACAGCTAAAACAAATGGTTGAATTGTAAATCCTCACACAAACATATGGTAAGTTAGAACACATTTTTAGAAAAAAAATGCAGCTGCAAAGAAGAGAGAATCAACTGTTGCTCAAGTCAATGTGTAAGTTTGAATTAAGTTTATGTGGTTCATATTAAATCACAAGTTGCCTATAATATTACAGGTAAAAACTGGCCAAATGCTATTGAATCTGAACTATATTTCATTAAGTTGTAATCCTGCAGGCAAAAGACGGACGTGGAAGCAGCTGAAAATTTAATATAAGAACATAGTTCAAACAGGCAGGACTGAGGTGTAGGGACTTGGGGAAGAGGCCCCAGAACGATGCAGACATTCAAACAAACAGATGCTGCTAGACGAGAGCTGACGGAAAATTTTTCAAAGCTTAAATAAGTACTTTTTTGAAGTTTATTCTTGAGATGCTCTGCTTTTCTACTGTTTCTACTATTGTTTTTTGGTTGAGGAATGTTCTGAAGCTGTTTATTTTTGTGGATCGAGCTGAATCTCTGGTGAGATGACTGAATGGGGGGACTGTCCGTTTCTCAAGTCAGTGATTTAATGACCTAAATAACAATACATGATATTGCAATAGACAGGAGTACAAAATAGACGCATATTTTACCTGAATAGGGGGAGATATTGTTGCTCAAGTCAGTGATTTAATGACTGAGTCTCGGGCTAAAGGCTCCCTCTACTGGCTATTTACCCAAGTGACTTCATGGACTCCCTGACTATTTGCGTTTTCTACTTCAACATAAAGTGTCAATGAACGGTTCATAAAACGAACACACATAAAAGATTTCAAAGTACATATGTGATACTATGCATATATTCTGTGTATCTACTTTGAAAAGTACTATTTCAGACTCACCTTGGTACAGAAAGCTAGCGATTAGCCACATGTAGTAAGCTAGCAATAAGCTGTAAAAGTGTGTTACCTTTTAAAGATCACTGCATTATTTTGTGTTTCTTTGCCTTATGAATACCATTAATCAGCTGTATGTATATGACTTTATCATTTGAATTCTGAATGCAATTTATTTTGTTGTTCCACCTTATGAGTGTCATTCACATAGCATGTATTCTGCATGTGGTTGTGGGCACCGGGTGGTTTGGCACAAATCCATGAGCTGTTCAGTCCTAATCCAGAATATTACTTAGGTTTTTCAAAACAAGAAAGGTTAAAAAAATGAGCAATATCATTTTGACATAATTCAATTTTTGGTCAAGGGATAAATGGTATTACGTCCCTTCTTAAAAATAATGAGGACAGCAACACAACAACCAAGAGTACAGGAGTCAAAGTGAGGTGTAAATTAAATGAGTTTTATTTAACAGTGCTTCAACCAAAAGGATGCAAATAACGTTCACAAGAGGGTGGAGACAGGGGACAAGGTGGTGGTGCCAAATAATTGTAATAAGTAAAACAAAACAAGGCCTGACTAAACTAGTATACAACAAAACAAACTCATAAAACAAAGAACTAGCTGACTTATCTACAAATAGTGCTTAGAAATAAAAATGTTTTAAGATTTTTTTTGCTTTATTGATAGTGATAGATAGAAAGGGGGGTGACAGAGGGGAAGACAGGCGGCAAAGGGAGCTCAGGCCGGACTCGAACCCGGCTCCGCCGCAGCAAGGACCCAGCCTACATGGTAAGCGCTCTACCGGTGTGAGCCACCGGGACGCCCCACAATGGGCCTTTTTTAATTGGAACTGAGAACTACTAAGAAAAGGTTTTGCAGACAATATTATTTGTGGGGTAGTATGTGAGTGTGCTGCAAAGTGTACTGCAGTGACCAACGAAGGCTGTTTGTATTTCAAGGATTACTGCATCAGCTCAAAGATATTATCATTTATAGTAACTGAGCATGCTGAAGAATAATAAGAGGTGGGCTTTGTTCTTAGAATCATTGTCAAACCGCAGTAAAACAGTTATAAAATGAGCCTTAGTGCAGTTAATTTTCTTTGGCATGTTCAGCACACAAAGTATGTGTATATGCCATATATTATACACACATCCATATATGCGCTATAGGTGATGGAAATAATTTGAAGGGCAGAAAGCTAATAAATTCCAGTGCATGCTCCTGCACATTGGTATAACCCTGAGCTGATGAGGAGCTTCCAGGCTGTGTGCAATGAGCATCGACACTTCTTACAAAACAAAAGGAGAGAGTGGTGTGCCTCAGGATAACAACACAAACATCTTCATGCTTTTCATACTTCATTTACTGGTCCAGTCAAAAGATGTTTCTTTTCCTCTTCACACTGCACCGTACAAACTTTTAACAAACACAGTTGAGAGAGACGTCAGAGAATACATTAGTGTCTTCCTCACAGGGGTCCTCTTCCTGGCTCTTGTTTTCTGCAATGGGTTGTGCTTTGAATAGGCCATATTGACTGCCCTTGGTCTCCAGGGAGCAGACAGTGGCTGCACACACTGGAACATTTAGTGTTCGTGCTTTTAAAATCCATTCTCCTTTAACCTCTAGTCCATATATATATATATATATATATATATATATATAGAGAGAGAGAGAGAGAGAGAGAGAGAGAGAGAGATCAGCAGAGGCCCCACGATACTATTTTATCCTGATACTTGAGTCACGATACAATATTATTGCGATTTTAAGCATTTTGTGATATGGTGAGTATTACAACACAATGTATTGCGATTTGACTGTTTAACTGTATTTTGTGTCCACAAAATTAAATTCAATCAAGAGTTGTTTTGTCAAATAAGAGAAAAATCTCATCTCACTTCAGTCTTTTTATTTCTCCACATTGAGAGTCAAAGCCACAGACTGACCAACAAAGTATTCAGTCAAACTGAACTGAACTGATATCAAACATGTATGGACAACAACAACAGCAACATTTTATCAAACTTTCCTCAACTTTAAGCTTCATTGTTCTGATTTTTTTATTGAATGAAACATTTAAAAAAAAGCCGAACTTTGCAGCATTTTTTTCTGACAACTTCCCGACATAGCCTGACACAACCAGTACCTATAAATTCCTTAGATCTTCTAGTTTTATATGATACCAGTATGTCCAGTATATTCCTGAAATGAGCCAGCTACAGAAAATACTGACTTGGCTGCCATGAATCGATATAAAATTACCACACAGAATATTGCAATACTATGCTGTATAGATGTTTTCCCCGACCTCTAATACACACACACACACACACACAGTACTGTGCAAAAGTCTTAGACAGGTGTGAAAAAATGCTAAGAAGCTGATGCTGGTTTGAAAGCAAGGTTTGGTCCCACCTGATTTAGATATTTATTCTGTTCACTCACATTTTGTTATTTCATAAAAAAAAAAAAATAACTGTTTCTATTCATTTCTATTTCTGAAAGCATTTTTATTTTACAGCATTTTTTCACAACTGTCCTAAATTTTTGCACAGCTCAAGGCTGGGTTGGTAGAGAACAAATGGCATTGGTGTGAGTGTATTAGCACTAAAGAGAAGTGTCAGGTTATATTGGCCATGGTGTTCACCTCTATGGATTTCATTAGAAATTGGATAGTCATGCAGTAGTCAAACAGCCACTACAGTTCCCAGTGGTGCTTGAGTGAGAGTAGACAGCAAATGCGAATCTGCAAATGTAAGTGCAATGTCTGTGCGTGAATATTGCTATGCACCATTAACACAACATGTTGTTAACATATATTTTGTGATATAACATGACATATTAATGCCTCTCTTTCACAGGCCCAGATGTCGAAGTATGACTTTGAGATTAAATGGCGTGCATCTTACGGAGCCACTATGCTTCCACAATACTTTTTAACCAATAAGAACCCAGACCTATTTATCCTTGAAAGATGGGGGATATACCACAGACCAAGTGGACAGCATAGAACACATTTCTGATGGGTTTTTTTTTTAAATACAACCCCGAAATGTCAAAGATCTGTAATGTGACATATATGTCACATTGGGCGTTTATGGAATTTATTAGGGCCCGAGCAGGCAACGACCTGCCACCACAGTGTCACCTAGGGGCCGATCAATAAAACCTTAAAGGGTTATCCTCAGGAGGGCATTGACAATAATTGTACCAAGTTTTGTATAATAATGCACAAACTATCCCTTTAATCCTCATACAGTGTCTGAAGGAGGCCTCTTAACTGATATGTATAAGTTAGAAGAGGCAGGTAGCAATGGTGGAAAGTAACTATGTACATTTACTCAAGTACTGGACTTAAAGTACAATTTTGAGGTACTTTTATGTACATTTTATGTAACTTTATACTTCTACTCCACTACATTTTGAGGCATATATTGTACTTTTTACTCCTCTATATTTAGTTGACAGCTTAAGTTACTTTTCAGGTCAAGATTTAAAATGAAAAACATGATACATTTAAAATGATTACCCATTTTTATAAATTAAACCACTTAAAAGTTTATTAGGTAGTTTAAATGAGCGGAGTGGAGTCATTTCACAGTGTGGTATTAGTACTTTTACTGAAGTAAAGGATCTGAATACTTCTTCCACCACTGTCCTTTTTACTTCTTTACTTCTTTATTTTTTTATTATATTTTTATTATTATTATCATTATTTTTTAATTTCTTATTTTTTTTAATTTCTTATTTTTTTATTTTAATTTATTTTTTATTTTTTATTATTTATTTTTTATTTTTTTCCTGCGCTTCTGAGCATGCGCGGCCCCGTGGCGCTTCTGCGCATGCGCGACCTTTCTGCACTTCTGCGCATGCACGGCTATTATTCGCTTCTCCGCATGTGCGGCTATTATTCGCTAAAAAAACATAAATAAATAAAATAAAATAAAATAAAATAAATTAAATGTAAAAAAATTAAAAATAAAAAAAAATAACAAAATAACAAAATAATAATAAATCAATTATAAATAAAAACAAATAACAAACTTTAACAGGGTTAAATGCAATAAAGGACACCATATTAACGGATTAGAATTGTTAAATGGGTTTAAACTTAGCCTAGAACAAAAAATAAGCTTTTTGAAATTAGCTACTGTTTTAGATTTCTGTTTCCAGTCACACACATATTTTGGAAGAGTCACTTATTGTCAAAGTCACATGACCACCACACCAGGGTGTTGAGTATGTGTCGCTTAGGGACTCAATGGCCCTCATTTATCAAACGAGCGTACGTCAGAAAGTGAGCGTAAAGTGGGCGTAAGATGATTTCTACGCAAGCCTCGGCATTTATCAATTTGGACGTGAGCGGACGGTACGATCAGATCTCACGTCTGCTCTCAGCTCGTGTACGCAAATTTGAGTCAGCGTGAAGTCCACACGTCTGAGTCGGAGAATTGATCTTAGACTATAGTATCGATGCCTGGACCTGATAAAACTCTGTGATGTTTTGTTTTTTAATAGTGACAAAACAAAACATGTTTAGACTACATAATTTGTAATTAAAACATAATCCAAAAATAAATACACCCTGCGATCGTGAAATTCTTTAAACAGAATACCAGCCGAGGCTATTAAATGTTGTTGTCTTCTGCTGTTTACTGTTATCCAGCTCCAACACCGGAGCGTCAGCGTCTCCTTCACCAGCGGTTCTGACCGGAAAGAAACATTTCTAATCAGCGCTGTCACACGCTCCTCTGACTAGGACATCACTATTAGTAAATGTAAAGAGGTGAATACTATATCTCCATCATAATAATAGCAATATTGGGGCGTTCCCGGTGGCACACCTGGTAGAGCGCGTACCACAGAGGCCCAGTCCTCGTAAGCGGGCGGCCCGGGTTCGAATCCGGCTCGGAGCCCTTTCCCGCATGTCTTCCCCTCTATCTCCCCCTTTCACTCTCAATATCTGTACTGTCAATAAAGCTACAAAATGCCAAAAAAAATACATAAAAAAAATAATAGCAATATTCGGATATTATATGATGGATATTCGGATATTATTAGGCTTTATATATCACGATGTATAAATTAATTACTCAAACCTCGCCGGGAGTTTAATAGTCTGCTACTCTGCTGACAGCACCACTGATTTCCTTCCTTTTCACTTTTTATGCTGCCAAACAAAACTAGTTTGTTGTGTTGCAGCTGTTGGACATCAGCGTTTCACTTTCTGTCTGAGAAATTCCTCTTCTTTTAGAATTAAAACTTACTTTAAAACATTGTTTACCTCCTTCAACCAAAAAGCTGAAAACTTCTAAGTCCATGCTCCAAATGTAAAATATTCAGTGAACTTGTTTGAGTTTATAACTATAAGTATTTTTATTTCATAAACCTCCGTCGCTGCGTATTTCTTTAATATGTCTATATTGCCCCTGTTGTCATTTGTAGCGGTGCACTATGCTAATAAAGTTGGCTTTAGGGGGTGAAAAAATCCTCTTTTTGGCCGCATTGCGCCCTTCGATGTCGTAAACTCTGAAGGCGAGTCATCTGAATCGGGTATATATTAGGGCGTGGTATTTAAATTACGCATGTTTCGAGCCGCCACATTTATCAACAGCCGATCATTCTTACGCTGTGATTGGCGAGATACGATCGTTTGATAAATCACACGTGAACCCTGTCGTAGGACGAAATATACACTCAGATCTGCGCTGGTTTCTACGCTCGCTTGATAAATGAGGGCCACTGAGTTTATGTCAAGCATAAAGCTCAATATGGGGGATTCTAGTACATTTAAAGTGTTTGTTACATCCGTGTGACCATGGGTTCTTATGGGTTAAAAATGAATTCAGAAATGTAATAATAATAATGTATTTACTCCTGTTATTCTAAGCCCAGACCACAGAGGCACAACAGTCAATGAACATTGAGCAATTAAGAAGCCACCAAATTTTTTAAAAGCCCTGACACAAAGCGTATGTCAGTTTCACATTCAGGAACACAGAGAGATTAAAGCTGGTTTGACAAATGCCACTTCATCCATCTTTGGTCCTTTTAACATAAAACATTTAGCAGCACATGAGGACCAACAATACATTAGGCTTATGTTATTCAGAATGGTCACATACATATTTCAACAGATTATTTCGATCCACTGGCAGCCATTTAAGGATGTTGTGTGTCTCTGTGCTACTGTGTGCTGCCTGTCTGCAGAGCCACACTGCTGTTTCTACATTCCTGCAAAGCAAGGCCGACTCAATAAAATGTACTCTACCATAAGGAGTGTGTGCATGAAGACTGTGAATTTAAAGGGAAGCATTGCAGAGCACTGTAAACTGTAAATTGAAATAATTACACAATACAAGTAAACAGAATAATACAACAATAAAACTCTGAATCTGATTCTTTCTGGTTTCTTTTCATGGTTAGAAAACAGATATCTCATCAGCATATTAAATAGGCTGGTTTAAGCAGAAAAAAAATGTAGCAATCTGAGAAATCTGAGTTTCAAACCATTAAACTTACATTTTCTAACTACAAAAATAATGTTTTATACTAAATAAGAAGTGCAATGGCTTATCACTGGGCCAGTGCTCTCCAAGGTACAGCAGCTGTAGCCTTGACATTGGCATAGGACAAAATTACTGCTCTCACAAAATTATGTGCACGTAATTTTCACACATTACGTGCCACCAGCATGGTATTTGGTGTTAAGAAGCTGTGCTGGTTGCACGCAATTGTGTGATTTCGGACTGCTTGGGAACATAATACAGTAATTGTTTGGCCCTTGGACACAACACACAACCTGCAGCACTAATGCTGGCCATGGTCTGGTGACACAGGCTTAAAACTTCTGAAAAAAGAGATTTTTGAGTTTTCTCAAGAAACAACAGTCTATCAGTCTATTGATCTTTTTGTTGTGCCTATTGGATCTTCTTGTTCTAGACGAATACTACAGGGTTTCCTTCAAGGAAAAAGAGTCTGCTATACTTGGAACTCAAAAGGCCTTGTTTACTTTTTTGAAAATGCTTGTAAGGACAACGATAGACAGAAGTTTGCTGGACAGACAAGGTTTTGTTAGTTGCTAAAGTCAAACCCTTATTTCTGAGTTGAATTAATTAGAAAACTTACATGAGATCAACGATTGCTAGTTGTTATTCTGCCAATCCCCATATTAAAGCAGGCACATGCTTAAATAATTGGGTACCAGGTTTTGAAATTTAGTCTTGGGAAAGTCAAGTCACAACAGAATCAGAATCAGAATTACTTTAATAATCCCCAGGGGGAAATTGCTTTCGTTACAGAGACTCCAGTGCGAAAATATTAAAAATTAGGAGATGCAATAAATAAATAAAATAAGAATAAAGAACTAAAACAAATATACAATTTACCCACCCTATATGTATGTGTGTGTGTGTGTGTGTGTGTGTGTGTGTGTGTGTGTGTGTGTGTGTGTGTGTGTGTGTGTGTGTGTGTGTATATATATATATACACACACACACACACACACACACACACACACACACACATATACAGTTAACAGAGTCCAGCCTTTGGCCCTTATTTATGAATGGGAGGGCATGAGGAAGTGGCCTCAAATAACATACAACCATATTTTTAACTACTTTTTGTTGCCTATTGGGTTGAATGGATCTATGCAACTAATCTAAACCACCACCAGTGTATTACAGTTGTAATACATAATATGAAAGATCAATAAAAACATTAATTTTTTGTGTTGTAGAACACAGGAGTTCCTTGTTTATCTCTGCCTTGATCAGTTAGTTTCTTGGTTTGTTTTGCCTGTTTCTAACTGTTGTAAATCACCAAAGTCATTCAATAACACAAACAAAAGAAGA